>NW_027196102.1:0-7500 GCF_038502225.1 Cherax quadricarinatus | reverse complement strand
GATAAGGATGGAACGTTCGCTTCTGCATAGAGGCTCTCGACAGGGGAAGAGCGAAAAGCACCAAGGCATAAACGTAATCCTTGGTGATGAATGGGGTTAAGGCTAGAGAGAGTAGCAGGAGATGCCGCTGAATAGATCTGGTAACCATAATCAAGTTTCGATCAAATAAGGGTGGAATGTAGGCGAAGGAGGGTTCGACGATCAGCTCCCCATGAAAGATGAGCAAGGGTTTTAAGAAGGTTCAGCCGGCTGTGACAAGTTGCCTTCAGAGAGGTAATGTGAGGTTTCCAGGATAACCTATGATCAAAGAGGAGGCCCAGAAACTTGACTGTATCACGTTCAGGGATACGGAAGCCATAGAGGTACAAAGGATGATCGGAGATGACAGAGCGTCTAGTGAAAGTGATTTGGTGGGTTTTAGTGCTGGAAAATTTAAACCCACGTGTGGTGGCCCAATTGGAAACACGGTCGACTGCATGTTGGACAGAAACTGTAATGAGGTGACAGTCAGCGCCTGCACAGGCAATAGTGAAGTCATCAACATAGAGTGATGACCAAATATTTGATGGAAGACTAGAGGCCAAATCATTAATAGCAAGGAGAAAAAGTGTTGTGCTCAGAACACATCCCTGGGGGACACCTTCAGCTTGGATAAAGTCCGGGGAGAGCACATTATTAACCCGAACACGGAAATGCCTGTCAGTTAAAAAGTTCTTAAGGAAGGATGGTAGATTGCCTCGAAGGCCTAAGGAGTGGGCTTGGGCTAAAATATTATACCTCCAAGTTGTGTCATATGCCTTCTCAAGGTCAAAAAATATGGCAATAACTGAGTGGTTATTCGCAAAGGCATTACGAACATACGTATCCAAGCGTAGTAAGGGGTCTATGGTAGAACGTCCCTTACAAAAGCCATATTGACGAGTGGAGAGACTGTTGTGTGTCTCTAAATACCACACTAAACGTCTATTTACTAGGCGTTCCATTACTTTGCAAACTGCACTGGTAAGAGCAATGGGACGATAGTGGGAGGTTTCATGTCCCGTAGTGCCTGGTTTGCGGAAAGGGAGAACAATGGCGGATTTCCACAGCTGTGGAAGAACTCCTTGTGACCAAATAAGATTGTAAAGGCGTAATAGGACTGCAAGGGCTGACTGATGTAAATGTTGTAGCATACGAATATGAATGTCGTCGGGCCCAGCTGCCGATGATCGACAAGCTGAGAGTGTTGCCTCCAGTTCTTGAAGTGTAAAAGGCACATTATACTGTTCTTCTCTGAGAGAAGAAAAGTCCAAGGGTGCTAACTCTCTGGCAGACTTTGAGGAAAGAAATGAGGGGCATAGATGGAGTCCCTGAGAAATACGGACCAGATGATTACCAATTTCATTGGCAACATCTAGTGGGTTTGCTATATCAACACCGGCAACCCGCAGAACAGGAGCCGGGTCAGGAGAATATTTACCACTCAGTTTTCGTACTTTTTTCCAGACTGCACTCATAGAGGAAGCAGAGGTGATGGTGGAGACATAATCTCGCCAGCAAGTGCGTTTAGCGTCACGGATGACACGGCGAGCGATCGCACGCTTCTGTTTAAAATCAAGGAGTCGCTCTGTGGTTCTATTGTACCAGTACCTGCCCCATGCAGCGCGTTTCAAACGTACTGCACGAGCACAAGCAGGAGACCACCAAGGCACGCATTTCTGAGAATGCCTGCCCGAAGTTTGGGGTATAGAATGAGAAGCTGCGGTGGAAACGGAGGACGAGAAGAGGTGTAAAAGCTCATCGATGGAGGACGAAGAAGGAACCTCTTTAAAAACAGTTAGGTGTGAGAAAGGTTCCAATTTGCCCGATTAAATTGCCAGCGTGGGGTGCGAAGAGGTGGCGAATATGAAGGGGAAGTAAGAATGATTGGGAAATGATCACTGTCATGTAAGTCCGGGAGAACAGACCAAGTGAAGTCTAATGCGGCGGAGGAAGAGCAGACTGAGAGATCGATGCAAGAGAGAGTATGAGTCCGAGGATCAAAATGGGTGTGAGTACCTGTATTTAAAACATGGAGGGGGTGGGTGGCAAGAAAAGCCTCTAACTGAATTCCACGGGAATCACAGTGAGATCCCCCCCAGAGGAAATGGTGGGCATTAAATTCACCAAGTAACAGAATCGGTGGCGGTAATGACGAAACAAGGAAGGCAAAATCCGGAATAGATAATGCCCGAGAAGGAGAGAGATATAAAGAACAGAGCATATACCACCTATGTAAGTGGATACGGGCTGCTGTGTAATGCAGCGAAGTATGAACAAATAGCTGATGGTATGGAATATCAGTGCGGAGAAGAAGGGCACTTTCATTAAAGGTCCCATCAGGAAAAGGATCTGAAGAATACAATAAATTATAGCCTGACATGTGAGAAATAACAGCAGAGTGTAATTTTGGTTCCTGTAAGCAAACACCAACAGGGGCAAACTGGGAGAGTAACATCTGAAGCTCACCCCGATTACCCCTGAGGCCACGTATATTCCACTGTAAATAGGCCATGATTGGTAATGATAAAGATACTTGAAATCCGCAGGTAAGGGTTCCTACGGACTAGAAGGGTTAGAAAAGTCCACATGCGGAGGCAGTGGAAAACGTTCAAGCAGCGAAGGAACGGTGCGCTGTGAAGAAAGGAGTTGCGCAGATGGAGCAGAGGAGAGAGAAAGAGCAGAAGGTGGATCAGTGTCCATTGATGGTTTGGTCTCTGCAATATATTCAGAGATTGCTTCAAGTGTTTCGGAATTCAGAGATGTCGTATGGGAGACAATATTGGGAATGGTAGGGGGAGGATGAGTAAAGATTGGAACTGTATTGGACTGTACCAAGGTAGGGGAAGGGCGAAAGGGTGGAGGGAACTGGAGAAGCATGGCAGGGGACAGAAGAGGCAGGAACCTGGGAGGTGGCAGAAGAGGAAGAAACTTGGGAGGGAACAGGGGAGGAAGGTACAGTACGAGGAGGAGGGTGAACCTCTACACTTGTAACTGAGCCAGTGAGAGGGGAAGAACCAGGGACAGAGACAGGGAGGGTAAAATGAGGAGGTGGAAGATGGGTAGGAGGTGTTAACGGACCTTTTTTTGACTTTTGAGAAGTAGAGGAACGATTGGGAGGAGATGTCGTACGAGGTCTCGTCGATACTGAGGCTTGTGAGAGAGAACTCGAAGAAGCGAGATTAGACTGAGGCGTTGAAGTAGGGACGTCTGAGCCAAGGACAGCAAAAGGATTAGATACAGGAGTGATTATGGGAGAGGTAACCACAGAGGTGGGTGTAGAAGATGGGATACCAGAAGTGGGGGGACGTTTTGAAACACGGGAATAAGAAACACGTGGAGGCGGAGATGAGAAACTGCCATGGCATAAGGGAGACCTTCTGTCTCTTTGAGGTAACGGATTTCCCGCTCGTTTAAATAGACCTGACAATGGCGAGAGTACGAAGGGTGAGCCTCATGACAGTTAAGGCAAGAGGGAGATCGATTGCAAGACGTATTAGAATGGTCATCGGCACCACAGACTGGGCATTCGGCGATAGATCTGCAATATTTCGCTGGATGGCCAAATCGCCAGCAATTTCTACACTGTTGTGGTGTAGGGATCACCTTTCGAACTTGTAACCGATGTCCTGCTATATAAACTGAGGATGGGAGTTCTCGGCTGTCAAAAGTTAAACGAGCCACATTGCTAGGGTATCGTCTCCGCCCACGGGCAGGAAGAACGTAAGTGTCTACCTTGAGGATTGGGAGATCTTGGAGTTCCAGCTGTTCTAGAATGTCAGTGCCACATGTCTGGAAATTTTGTTGAACTATGGTATGGGGCAGAATGACGGTACCACTACAAGAATTGAGGGAATGATGTTTTTCAAGAGTGACAGGAACAGTATCGATATAGGAAAGACGAGAGAGCTCATGAGCCTGGATAGCATTCTGTACGGTAATGATGCACGTACCGCTCTTAAGAGCATGAAAAGAAATATCTTTACCAACATGGCGTAGGAGTGCCTTGCCAATACTATGGTCAGAAAGATAGGCAGTAGAGGAAGTTGGTCGTAAAGTGATGAATTTAGTCCATTGTTCAGTCTGAAACTGAGCTTGGAAAGGTAGTGAAGGACGTGTCGATCGTTTCTGAGAAGAACGAGAAGGTGGAGAAGTATCATCAGCAGGTAATTGTCGTTGGCGTTTAGGCATGGGACCAGAGTTGGTCTGACGTGGAACGGGTCAGCGATTTGAAAATTGCCGCACCATAGAGGGAGAGGCCGGAAGCATAGTCAGAGGAGAGCGAAGGTCCGATAAATCGAAGGAGTCAGTTGAGGCCTCAGTACCTGAAGCGGGTGAGGAAACAGCACCGGCAATAGGTACAGAGGCATGAGGAATGTCTGAAGAGTAGTCCAAAGACGAGGCGGGGTCAGAACGGGGTGCGGTATCAAGAAGGGGCCCGGGGGTACCAGGTTCATGGACTAGGGCTGCCATGGTTAGGTTACTTCTTTCTTTTTGTTTTTAAGAAAAAAAAAAGAAAGAAGAAAAGAAAACAAAAATAAAAAAAAGAATAAAAAAAGAGGGGACCGGGGAGGGATAGTTCCTAGGAGGAATGAAAGGGCCAGAAATCTCCCTCCACACCCAAGAGGACCTCAGCAACGCAAGTAGCGCAGATGCAGCATGGAACCCGTGCCATACCCTACCCATCATGCTAGTAAACTAACAATCCGGGATAGCAACCTCACATCTGCCGAGCTACCTCGGTGGACAAAAGAGAGGGCGGCTGGATATCCGCCACAAAGCATACCTCCTTCGGCCACCACCCCCAGAATCCGAAAGGTGGCTTCCAGAGATACACTCGTCGCCCGAAAGACACCCAAAGCTACTCCGGGATACCAGAGAGGGATCGGGACATCCCCAGGCGGTCCAGATTCCACGGCAAACTACGCCACCGCTAAGAACCTCAACGGAATGGGATGGACCCCGGTATCCTTTCCCCTACCTAAGAACTAGCGTGCCTGTGGGAGAAATCCAAAAAGGACAAAAAGAGGAAGGGCAAAAGGGAGGGGTGGGGAGGAGGAGGAGGAAAGGAAAAAGGGGAGGATGGGGAGGATGGGATAGGGGAGGGGAGATTGGGGGGTAATTAGGTTCGGTCTGAGGAAGAAGACCGATAGGTCTAATTCCTCAGACCAAGAGCCTCTTCACCACGCCAAGGAGCCCCCTTGAAGAGGTCTAACGTCCTGAGACTTCCCCATTTTGGACTTAATTACCTGTGCACCTGTATGAAGTAGCAGGATATAACACCTCATCATTGCAGTGGAGAAAACCTGCTTTCCTGTCATCTGGAAGGATTATTGAAAGCTAAAAAATCTGTGAAGAACGCGCCGGTGGGTTGTCATCAACACCTGCGACCCCCCCCCATCATCAGCAACGGCTACGATTTCAACAACACTCAGTGTCACCAACACCAGACACCCACTTTTTATATACATTTATATTAGCGTTGAATTCAGTTATCATTTATATTTTTCATTTTTCATTTTCTTTAATGTAGGATTAATACTTCATATTTAAGTGTTTTATATTTTATATTTTCTAAATAATAAAGTGTTTGTGTTTGTCAGTTTTTATTCTTTTTCTATTCATTAATTTTCCTGAGGAGGAGCCAGCCTTAGTAATACTGACTGAAGTTGTTACAGGGCTGAGTAAGCCTTCACACCTAACCAAACTAAATATATTTTAGATTTCTTTACAATAATTTAATATTAAACAAACACAGTGAAATATATTTTTTTTCGTTAGGTTCATAATGATTTTGGTGAAATTATTGCATACACAAATTTTCGCTTGCCTTATATGGCAAGATGAGCGTTGCTTTTTAAGCCAAGATCGCAAGTTCTGCCTATTCGGCACAACATATATATATATATATATATATATATATATATATATATATATATATATATATATATATATATATATATATATATATATATATATACATATATATATGTCGTGCCGAATAGGCAGAACTATTCTACTCTATTCTATTTGGTTTGCCGGTGTGGATCCCGGCCCTGGTCTCTTCCAATTTGGTGACCCGCATTTGGCTCCCTGGTAAGGAAGTGGAAGTGTCGTTTATCTTTCCTTGTACATGAGTGGCAGTTCTTCGGCAGGAAGGGGGGGTACCTCTTTGGCTCTATGGCCAAATGACATACCAAAAGCATGTGTGCATTAACAGCGGCTGGTGAGTGGTGCAATGGAGACCCAAACCATGCCCTAACAGCGACTTCAACGGGAGGGTGGGTGACGTGCAATGACTGGGAGTAAGGTGTCCAAGTCTCTGACAGCTAAGTACACAAGATGTGCTGCCTCATCCTCCCGGGCTTGCCCCACTGGGGTCATTGGGAAGTGTCTATGGTGAAGGGGCGTCGTGTCTGTTCAACAATCCGCACAGTGGTGGGATACCTTAACCGCACAGTGGTGGGATACCTTAAGCTTAGGCTGTGGATATGCACCTTCAGTTCTCTGGTCTGCGTCCAAATACTTGGAGGGGGTGCCCTGTTGGTCGCCTTGTCATGCCAGCAGAGGCTATGTGAACCCCCAGGGTAAGGGAGTGGACGCCTGCCGCACCGGCAGTCCACAGCGCAATCTGGCTGAGGCTGATGGAGATTGCAGCACGAGGCTGTGCCTCGAGGCCTGCGGTCCTTGCAGCCTCATCTGCGGCATCATAGACGGGGATACCCACATGGCTCGGGATCCAGTTGATGGTGGCCCTGTGACCCTGGGCCATGAGCATTTGCAGGTCACCCCAGAAGGATGTGATTAAGTGTATGTTGTCCCTTGGCTCTCTGTGCATAAGTGCTTTGATCGCTGCCTTGGAATCAACTTGGATGACGGGGGGATGCTGATGGTCTGCAAAAGCATGCTGCAGAGCTTGTTGGATGGCAAAGAGTTCAGCCTGGAGGATGGTGCAATGGTCTGGGAGGTGCCAACCTGCTATAAGATTTGGAATATCCCAGCAGTAGTGCGGCCTGCCACTGGGCCTCTGGAACCATAGATGTAATATGGCACACACCCTGGGCCTTCTGCACCCACAATGCTTGCCGAGGCAAGTTGTTGCAGAATGTGCTGGGGGCAATGCCTCTTGCTGCCTGATAAGGTTGTCCAGTGCACCGCCAAAAACTCTGGTGCACAAGGGGGCAGCACCATGTAGTTTGCTGTCAATCGGTCGCAGCCTCCTGCCTGGAGCAATGTCATGGGCAGAAGCTTCCGTGTGGTATCTGCAATCGACCATATGCATCGGCGGCTGGGTGCATTGGAATTACCTGTCCCTGGCGGACCCATAAATCGCTCATCAGTTTGTCAGCTACTGGGAGTCGGAGATACTTTGCGATCCTCTTGGCAGCTACAAGTTGGATCCTGTCTTCAAGGAGCTGCAACTGCACCTCAAAGTTCAGAACCACTGCATTGGCCCACCTAGGAGCCCCCAGCATGGCCTGT
>NW_027196101.1:7500-108748 GCF_038502225.1 Cherax quadricarinatus | reverse complement strand
TTTACCTGGTTACAAGTAATGACATTGAAGTAGAATACCAGCCTTTGTCTTTCTTCAATGTCATACTTATTTAACACTTATATAACCAGTGTTTTCTTTATTATCAGCTCTGCTGCTGACCTGGTCAACCAGGGTAGACGCTAGTTAATTGGAGCAAGATCCCTGTCTACAGGACGTAGTGGGACATTACGACTCCTCACCTCTAAAATCTGAATTGTGGTGATACAACCAAGTAGTGACAGGATTTTCAGAACATGGGACGAACACCGCCACCCAGGATAACCAACACCATTTCTTCTAAAACATCATCAGAAGACCATCCTGGGCATAAGATTCTCATGTCCCAACATCCTACTGGAACCACAGCGGCCAATATTTATTTTATTTATTTTTAATTAAAATCCTTAGAAAAATATCATAATTATTATCCATCAAGTTATTCATTTGTTATTTTTCCTTTCTTTTGTTCAGTAGGAAGGCGTTCCCCTGACACTGGTAGCACAGAAGACCAGTACAGACACACAGAAGAACAAATATAGTTCAGTAACAGAGAAGACCAGTACAGTAACACAGAAGACCAGTACAGTAACACAGAAGAATGAGTACAGGACCAGTACAGTAACAGAGACGACCAGTGAAGTAACAGAGACGACCAGTACAGAAAATTAAAACAAAAGAACGGTAGAGTACAGTACAGAAATACAGTACAGTAGCAAAGAAAAAATGTACAGCAACAGAGATGAACAATAAGGTTTATGCAGTACGGGGATATCTTTCTGGGATCACGCATGATTATAATTACATCAGTCTTACATTCACTGCCTCTGCTGCTGCCTCTATATTAAACTGAAGAAGCCTACTGTGTAGGCGAAACGTTTTTGATTGAAGACACCTAACTGTTGGGTCTCACTCCAGCAACACCCACGGTATTGTCCCGGCCCGGGTCTTTTCCAGATGACCTACGTTATGTTAGAGTACCAGACATGTGTACCCAGGAGACCTGTCATCTTCACATCGCTCAACGACTCTCAAACATATATTACTGCCATTTCTAGTTGTTGCAATGTTATCTCTGTTGTGTTAATCAAAAATAAGAACAATATTTTTATTAATGTTATTTTTATTAATGTTAACTCCGGTGAATGAACAAAATAAGAACACTACCGTGGCTCCTATGAGAGTGGCTGGATTGGAAATAATACCACCCTGGTAGACGCTTTTGAATCCAAATTAGCAAATCTTGAATTATAATAACATTAATAATTTGCGACCACTGTCAGCCTCAGAGTTATCTCTGAGTTACCAGACCTTGCCACGTGGAGGCCAGTGGTTCGTCTTTAAGGTCCGCCCCCCCCCCTCGCCTTCCCCAGGTTCATGTGTCCAGGAATCCATCCGTGGGCCCCCGGATGTCTCCCCTTCCTCACTTCCCTAAGGTCAGCCTCGCCTCTCTCTCTCTGCCTTCCAGCCTCAGCCTTCCCTAGGGTTATGTATCCAGGAATTCATCCGTCCGCCGCCGGATGTTTCCCCTTTCTCACTTTCCCAAGGTCAGCCTCACCAACCTGTATTCATGCCTACCCCAGGTTCATGTATCCAGGAAACCATCCGTCTACCGCCAGATGTCTTCCCTTCCCCACTTCCCCAAGGTCAGCCTCAACTGCATGTATTCATGCTTTCCCCAGCTTTCCAGGAGTTCATGTATCCAGGAATCCATCCGGTTAGCCTCAACAACAACCTTCCCCAAGTTTATGTATCCAGGAATCCATCCGCTCGCTCCCGGATGTCTTCCTCTTTCCCCAGGTTCATGTATCCAGGAATCCATCCGCTCGCTCCCAGATGTCTCCCCTTCCCCACTTACCCAAGGTTAGCCTCAACAACAACCTTCCCCAAGTTTATGTATCCAGGAATCCATCCGCTCGCTCCCGGATGTCTTCCCTTCCCCACTTACCTAAGGTCAGCGAGTTAGGTCAGTGCCTTCCCCAGATCAGTGTCTCCAGGAGTCCACTTGGTGTCACCTCAGGTGGAATCCCTTCCCCACTTCCCCAAAGTCAGCGGTATTCTTGCTTTACCCAGGTTCATGTATCCAGGAATCGATCCGTCTACCGCCGGATGTCTTCCCTTCCCCACTTCCCCAAGGTCAGCCTCAACTGCTGGTATTCTTGCTTTCCCAGGTTCATGTATCCAGGAATCCATCCGCTCGCTCCCAGATGTCTCCCCTTCCCCACTTACCCAAGGTTAGCCTCAACAACAACCTTCCCCAAGTTTATGTATCCAGGAATCCATCCGCTCGCTCCCGGATGTCTTCCCTTCCCCACTTACCTAAGGTCAGCGAGTTAGGTCAGTGCCTTCCCCGGATCAGTGTCTCCAGGAGTCCACTTGGTGTCACCTCAGGTGGAAATCCCTTCTCCACTTCCCCAAAGTCAGCGGTATTCTTGCTTTACCCAGGTTCATGTATCCAGGAATCGATCCGTCTACCGCCGGATGTCTTCCCTTCACCACTTACCCAAGGTCAGCCTCAACTGCTGGTATTCATGCCTTTCCCAGGTTTATGTATCCAGGAATCCATCCGTTCGCTCCCGGATGTCTCCCCTTCCCCACTTACCTAAGGTCAGCCTCAACTACAACCTTCCCCAAGCTCATGTATCCAGGAATCCATCCGTTCGCTCCCGGATGTTTCCCCTTCCCCACTTACCTAAGGTCGGCGGTGCCTTCCCCGGATCAGTGTCTCCAGGAATCCACTTGTGTCACTGAGTGGACTCCCTTCCCCACTTCCCCAGAGTCAGCGGTTGCCACCCTCAGTGACCTTGCTGAATGGAAACTTGGTCTTGTCTAGCTGGTCTACGGTAGTGACTGTCCAGGTAGGTGGAATTACTGGAGGGGACACACAGTAAACTGCGTCCAGTAATTACATCCACCAAGACAGCCTGGAACCGTAGACCAGCTGGACGAGACGAAGCTCGTACACAGCTCGGCCACCTCGGGGGCTAATTAATTACAATTTTGGAATTCCTCTTATGTTACACTATGAATTTATACTGAGAACAAGTTTTTTTTAACTTATTTAGCAGTTTAAATGTGTTTGTGAGCGACATTCTATGTGAAATATGTAAATATATAAAGATGGACACGTTTGAGACACTAGTGGAGGACTGTGTGTCGTGTGTAACATGTTATTTTGTATAAATGAATGTAATATCTACGTGTTATTGTATATTGGTGTCATATGTACCTGTTCTTGTGTGTTCACGAATGTCATGTGTACATGTTATTATGTATGAAAAAGTATCAAATTCAAATCTCTAAATTTCCTCTATGAAAACTATAACAAATTTATAATAATAGCTATTTCTGGTGTTTCGTAAATGAATTTGAAGGTCGGATATATACATACATGCGCGCACACATGTATATGTGTGTGTGTGTATATACAGAGTTTTACATAATGTGTTAATAAAGCTGTGTTTAGAGTGACACCTGGTCTACATGATGGCTTACTCTGTATATACTGTCTTCTGAGCAAAGTACAATGACATCACACGTCTTTAAGACCACAGGTGACATCACACGTCTTTAAGACCACAGGTGACATCACACGTCTTTAAGACCACAGGTGACATCACACGTCTTTAAGACCACAGGTGACATCACACGTCTTTAAGACCACAGGTGACATATCTAACACCAAGTTTTTTGTGTAAATCTTTACCGTCTTTCTTGCATATTATAACTTAATTCAACACTATTGCTCTCAAAACATTTGCTAAGATTAAATACATTTTTAACTCTAGTATATTTTTATCAAACCTATAAATCCACCTAAGTGTTGCTTCCCTTTATATAAGTGTTTTTCACTTGGGTATTTCATTGTTTACACTTGATGCATATATTAATTTCCCTTTCAGAATTCACACTCTTCTTTGGTACGCATATTTTGTCTTTTCCATCATTTCATCCATCATATTTCTGACACACTTTATGGTCAACAGTCTTATTCCATTATAATTATTACATTCTTTAAAGTTTTCCCTTTTCTTTTATAAACATTATGAACAAAATCATTAAGTATTCCAGGACTTTATTACAACTGCCTCACAAACTTCAATCTTAATACATTCTAAATTTCTTTTATTCCAGTTTTATTCTTCTTATTGACTCATTTCTTTTATTCTGACTGACTAACTGTTGACAGCAGAGTCAGCCAGGCTGACAGCAGAGTCAGCCAGGCTGACAGCAGAGTCAGCCAGGCTGACAGCAGAGTCAGCCAGGCTGACAGCAGAGTCAGCCAGGCTGACAGCAGAGTCAGCCAGGCTGACAGCAGAGTCAGCCAGGCTGACAGCAGAGTCAGCCAGGCTGACAGCTGTACCACGGAACTGTGCTCTTCTTTATTGTGAATTATTATGTAGTTCATATAAGTTTTCTTCTGATGTTTACTTTTCACTTTCATCTACACATACACATCACTACAAACACACTACTACGTACACATATATATACATGTGTACACATACACATCACTACAAACACACTACTACGTACACATATATATACATGTGTACACGTTCTCATAAGCATATCTACACTCTCTCACACCACTGTTTAAATTAATGAGTTCTATATGAATAGTGTAAGAAAATTAAGAAAATTCTTGATCATGTTATTTAAATTTTCTTAAGAAACTGGAATGAGGGTTACAATATTTTGATGAAATATTTTGGAAAAGGATATAAATATGTGAAGAAGTGATTAACTTCAGAGACTTGGAGTTAAAACAGAGATATTCTTATAAATTATCTTAATAAACATTTAGTTTAATTAGAATTAATTATTAAATAATTCTCTCAGTTTTCTCATACTCTCTTCTCTCACCTCTTCAATAATGACATAAGAAACATTCACCACAACAGATGGATAAAAAAAAAAAACTCGGTGATGAAAATAAAAACTATCAACCTGGATGATTCGATCTACTGATAATAAGAATTTTGGTGGTGGCTGCCACAACCTGGCCAGTACGACGCCACAACCTGGCCAGTACGACGCCACAACCTGGCCAGTACGACTGGCCAGTGTGTTAATGTCTCCCAACTGTTGTTATGTACTGTGATGTATCAATGTTAACATATGAATGTTGTGGTGCATTACACACTGTGTTGTGGTGCACTATGTTGCAGAGATATATGACACACTGAATGTTGTGGTGCACTATGTTGCAGAGATATATATGTGAATGTTGTGGTGCACTATGTTGCAGAGATATATGACACACTGTTAACATATATTACACACTGAATGTTGTGGTGCACTATGTTGCAGAGATATATGTTGTGGTGCACTATGTTGCAGAGATATATGACACACTGAATGTTGTGGTGCATAGCTGGAAAGTAATGAAAAAGACAAAACTGTAGAAGGGAACTATTGAATGAAGGAGTTTGTTTCACAGGTGAAAGTTCCTCTCTGCTGTTATGTGTTTTTTCACCACCATCGTTGTGTTGTGATGTGTATAAAGTCTGTCTGATACACCAGAGTTAATAACACTGTATGTAACCTGTCTGGTAAATACCTGATAGAAAACTTATTGACAGGATTCTTTTCTTAGGATTCTGTTGGTAGGAATCAAGTTTATAAGACTGGACGCTATTATGAGATTACTACTGGAAGGACTGTTACCAGAAGACTTTTAGTAGAAGACCTCCGGTAGGTTTCTGTTGGAAATAGTTTTGGCAACACTCTATTGGTAAAAGACTTTAGGTAGCGATTCGTTTGTAACGTATAAGATGAATAAAACCAGACTCACGAAATCGTAATGGCACGATTGCAAACAAACCAAACCACGGGCGGGATTTGAACCCGCGGTCAGAGAGTCTCAAATCCCGCCCGTGGTATGGTTTGGTTAAGATGAATCAAGTCAGATGGTTTTACAGTGACATATAAAACAGTGTATTAACACACAAAACATGAAAGTAACTCATAAAACAGTATCATAACAATAAAAAAGTATAGTGACACAAATCATTAGAGAAACACATAAAAAAGTAAATTGAGACATAAAACAGTGTAGTGACAAATAAATAAGTACAATAACACATAAAACATTGTAGTGACAAATAAATTAGTACAATAACACACAAAAAAGCTTAACAAACAAACCATCATAATTACACACAAAAATATATGTAATATAAAACAGTACAATAACACAGAAGAACAGTACAATTCAAAAGAATTAAAAATGATAATGTAACATACAAGACTGGTACAGTACAATAACACAGAAGACCAGTACAGTACAATAACACAGAAGACCAGTGCAGTACAATAACACAGAAGTACAGTACAATAACACAGAAGACCATTAAATAATAATGATGTACACATGCAAGACCAGTACAGTACAATAACACAGAAGACCAGTACAGTACAATAACACAGAAGACCAGTACAAAACAATACACAGAATACCAGAACAGTATACGACCAGTACGGTACAGTACCACAGAAGACCAGCACAGTACACTAACACAGAAGATCAGTAAAGTACAATAACACAGAAGACCACTACAGTATAATACACACAATACCAGTGCAGTACAGTACAGTAACGCAGAGGACCAGTACGGTACAGAAACACAGAAGACAAACACAATACAGTAACACAGAAGACCAGCACAGTACAGTAACACAGAAGACCAGCACAGTACAAAACAGAGAAAACCAGTACAGTCCAAACCACAAAAGACCAGTACAGCACAATAACACAGAAAACCAGACCAGTACAGCACAATAACACGGAATACCAGAACATTACAAGAACACAGAAGACCAGTAGAGTACAGTAACACAGATGACCAATGCAGAACAACAACACAGGAGACCAGTACAGAACAATACACAGAATTCCAGTACAGTACAATAACACACACGACCAGTACAGTGCAATACACACAATATCAGTACAGAACAGTACAGTAACACAGAGGAACAGTACGGTAGAGAAACACAAAAGACCAGCACAGTACAATAACACAAAAAGTCAGTGCAGTACAATAACACAGAAGACTAGAAGAGCACAATAACACGGAAGACCAGTACAGAATAATACACAGATGACCAGTATAATACATTAACACACAGGACCAGTACAGCACAATATCTCAGAAGACAAGTGGAGTACAATACCACAGAAGGCCAGTACAGTACAATAACACAAAAGACCAGTACAGTGCAATAACACAGAAGAACAGTACAATAACACAAAAGACCAGTACAGTACAATAACACAGAAGACCAGTACAGTACAATAACACAGAAGACCAGTACAGTACAATAACACAGAAGACCAGTACAGTACAATAACACAGAAGACCAGTACAGTACAATAACACAGAAGACCAGTACAGTAATATAACACAGAAGACCAGTACAGTACAAAGACAGAAGTACAGTACAATAACACAGAAGACCAGTACAGTACAATAACACAGAAGAAAATAACAGTGCAATAACACAGAAGACCAGTACAGTACAATAACACAGAAGACCAGTACAGTACAATAACACAGAAGACCAGTACAGTACAATAACACAGATGACTAGTACAGTACAGTAACACAGAAGACCAGTACAGTACAATAACACAGAAGACCAGTACAGTACAATAACACAGACGACCAGTACAGTACAATAACACAGAATACGACTACAGTACAGTAACACAATGGACCAGTACGGTACAGTAACACAGAACACCGGTACAGTACAATAACACAGAGGACTAGCACGGTACAGCAAGACAGTGGACTAGTACAGTAACACAGAAGACGAATACAGAACAGTTACACAGAAGACCAGTACAGTACAATAACACAAAAAGACCAGAACAGTACAGTAACACAGAAGACCAGTGCAGTACTATAACACAGACGAGCAATACAATTCATTAACACAGAAGACCGGTACAGTTCAGTAACACAGAACACTACTACAGTACAGTAACACAGAAGACCAGTACAGTACAATAATACAGAGAACCAGTACAGTACAAAAACACAGAAAACGAGAACAGTACAAATCACAGAAGACCAGTGCAGAGCAATAACACAGAAGACCGGTACAGTACAATAAGACAGAGGACCAGTACAGTACAATACCACAAAAGACCAGTATAGTACAATAACACAGAAGACTAATACAGTACAATAACGCTGAAAACCAGTACATTACAATAACACAGAAGACCAGTACAGTTCACTAACACAGAAGACAAGTACAGAACAATACACAGAATACCAGCTCAGTACATTAACACAGAGGACTAGTACGGTACAGTAACACAGGCGACCAGCACAGTACACCAACACAGTACAATAACACAGAAGACTATAACAGTACAATGCACATAATACCAGCGCAGTACAGTAAAATAACACAGAAGACCAATACAGTAAAATAACATAGACCAGAACAGAACAATACACAGAATACCATAACGGTATACGACCAGCACAGTACACTAACACAGATCAGTAAAGTTTAACAACACAGAAGACCAGTAAAGTATAATACACACAATACCAGTGCAGTACAGTACGGTAAGGCAGAGGACCAGTATGGTACAGAAACACAGAAGACCTGTACAGTACAATAACAAAAAAGACCAGTACAGTACAGTAACACGGAAGACCAGAGAAGTACTATAACAGAGACGGGCAATACAGTTACATTAACACAAGACCAGAGAGACGGGCCAGTATTAACACAGTAAGACAATAACAGAACAATAACAATAACATAGAGGCCAATACAATACAATAACACAGATGACCAGTACAGAACAATAACACAGAAGACTAGTACAGCACAATAACACAATCAGTACAGTACAGTAACACAGGAGACAGGTACAGTACAGTAACACGTAAGACCAGTACAGTACAATAACAAAGAATACAAGTAGAATACAAAAAGACAGAAGACCAGTATATTACAATAAGACAGAAGACCAGTACAGTACAGTAACACAGAACATCATTACAGTACAATAACACAGAAGACCAGTACAGAACAATAACACAGAAGACCAGAATAGTACAATAACACAAAAGACCAGTACAGAACAATAACACAGAAGACCAGAATAGTACAATAACACAGTAGACTAGTACAAAGAATAACACAAGAACAGTACATTACAATAACGTAGACTAGCAATACAGTTCACTAACACAGAACACCAGTACAGTACAATAACACAGAATACCAGTACAGTACAGTAGCACACAGGAACAGTTCAGTACAGTTACACAGAGGACCACTACGGTTCAATAACATAGAAGACCAGTAGCGTACAATAACACAGAGGCCCAGTACAATAACGCAGGAGACAAGTAGAGTACAATAACACGGAAGACCAGAACATAACAATAACACAGAAGACCAGTGCAGTACAGTGACACAGAAAACCAGTACAGCACAAAAACTCAGAAGACCAGGACACGAGAGAGAGGGGTGGGTGGACTGCATTTTCCTGGACTGCAGGAAAGCCTTCGACACAGTTCCTCACAAGAGATTAATGCAGAAGCTTGAGGATCAGGGGCGTATAACAGGAAGGGCACTGCAATGGATCAGAGAATACCTGACAGGGAGGCAACAACGAGTCATGGTACGTGAAGAGGTATCACAGTAGCGCTTGTGACGAGCGAGGTCCCACAGAGTTCAGTTCTAGGACCAGTGTTATTTTTGATATATGTGAATGACATGATGGAAGGGATAGACTCTGAAGTGTCACTGTTCGCAGATGATGTGAAGTTGATGAGAAGAATTAAATCGTATGAGGATCAGGCAGGACTACAGAGAGACCTGGACAGGCTGGACACCTGGTCCAGAAACTGGCTTCTCGATTTCAACCCTGCCAAATGCAAAGTCTTGAAGATTGGGGAAAGGCAGAGAAGACTGCAGACAGAGTATAGGCTAGGTGGACAAAGACTGCAAGCCTCACTCAAGGAGAAAGATCTTGGGGTGACCATAACACCGAGCAGGTCTCCGGAGGCACACATCAACCAGATAACTGCTGCAGCATATGGGCGCCTGGTAAAACTCAGAATAGCGTTCCAATACCTTAATAAGGAATCGTTCAAGACACTGTACACTGTGTATGTTAGGCCCATACTGGTGTATGCAACACCAGTTTGGAACCCACACCTGGTCAAGCACGTCAAGAAGTTAGAGAAAGTACAAAGGTTTGCAACAAGGCTAGTCCCAGAGCTCCGGGGAATGTCGTACGAGGAAAGGTTGAGGGAAATCGGACTGACGACACTGGAGGACAGAAGGGTCAGGGGAGACATGATAACGACATACAAGATACTGCGTGGAATAGATAAGGTGGACAAGGACAGGATGTTCCAGAGAGGGGACACAGAAACAAGGGGTCACAATTGGAAGTTGAAGACTCAGACGAGTCACAAGGATGTTAGGAAGTATTTCTTCAGTCATAAAGTCGTCAGGAAGTGGAATAGCCTAGCACGTGACGTAGTGGAGGCAGGAACCATACATAGCTTTAAGACGAGGTATAAGAAAGCTCAGGGAGCAGAGAAAGAGAGGACCTAGTAGCGATCAGTGAAGAGGCGGGGCCAGGAGCTGAGTCTCGACCCCTCCAACCACAATTAGGTGAGTACACACACACACAAATACTTATTAAAAGTAATATGTTTGCAGCTGGTGTCTGAGGTTGGACTCAAATTAATTTACCTGATGTTTGGTCAGGTAAATAATAACATTAATATTCTAAGTAATACAATAACAAATAAAATAATGTATATGTCACTTTAACATATAGTGTGATATATAGTTTTTACTTGTTTGTAGTGTGTGGACTCACTGTATCTACGGTGAAGTGTGGAACTGTAGTGTGTGGACTCACTGTATCTACGGTGAAGAGTGGAACTGTAGTGTGTGGACTCACTGTATCTACGGTGAAGAGTGGAACTGTAGTGTGTGGACTCACTGTATCTACGGTGAAGAGTGGAACTGTAGTGTGTGGACTCACTGTATCTACGGTGAAGAGTGGAACTGTAGTGTGTGGACTCACTGTATCTACGGTGAAGAGTGTGTAGTGTGTGGACTCACTGTATCTACGGTGAAGAGTGGAACTGTAGTGTGTGGACTCACTGTATCTACGGTGAAGAACTGTGTGTGTGGAACTGTATCTACGTGAAGTGTGTAGTGTGTGGACTCACTGTTTATACGGTGAAGTGGATCTGTAGTGTGTGGACTCACTGTATCTACGGTGAAGAGTGGAACTGTAGTGTGTGGACTCACTGTATCTACGGTGAAGAGTGGAACTGTAGTGTGTGGACTCACTGTATCTACGGTGAAGAGTGGAACTGTAGTGTGTGGACTCACTGTATCTACGGTGAAGAGTGGAACTGTAGTGTGTGGACTCACTGTATCTACGGTGAAGAGTGGAACTGTAGTGTGTGGACCCACTGTACCTACGGTGAAGAGTGGAACTGTAGTGTGTGGACTCACTGTATCTACGGTGAAGAGTGGAACTGTAGTGTGTGGACTCACTGTATCTACGGTGAAGAGTGGAACTTTAGTGTGTGGACTCATTGTATCTACGGTGAAGAGTGGAACTGTAGTGTGTGGACTCACTGTATCTACGGTGAAGAGCGGAACTGTAGTGTGTGGACTCACTGTATCTACGGTGAAGAGTGGAACTGTAGTGTGTGGACTCACTGTATCTACGGTGAAGAGTGGAACTGTAGTGTGTGGACTCACTGTATCTACGGTGAAGAGTGGAACTGTAGTGTGTGGACTCACTGTATCTACGGTGAAGAGTGGAACTGTAGTGTGTGGACTCACTGTATCTACGGTGAAGAGTGGAACTGTAGTGTGTGGACTCACTGTATCTACGGTGAAGAGTGGAACTGTAGTGTGTGGACTCACTGTATCTACGGTGAAGAGTGGAACTGTAGTGTGTGGACTCACTGTATCTACGGTGAAGAGTGGAACTGTAGTGTGTGGACTCACTGTATCTACGGTGAAGAGTGGAACTGTATCTACGGTGAAGAGTGGAACTGTAGTGTGTGGACTCACTGTATCTACGGTGAAGAGTGGAACTGTAGTGTGTGGACTCACTGTATCTACGGTGAAGAGTGGAACTGTAGTGTGTGGACTCACTGTATCTACGGTGAAGAGTGGAACTGTAGTGTGTGGACTCACTGTATCTACGGTGAAGAGTGGAACTGTAGTGTGTGGACTCACTGTATCTACGGTGAAGAGTGGAACTGTAGTGTGTGGACTCACTGTATCTACGGTGAAGAGTGGAACTGTAGTGTGTGGACTCACTGTATCTACGGTGAAGAGTGGAACTGTAGTGTGTGGACTCACTGTATCTACGGTGAAGAGTGGAACTGTAGTGTGTGGACTCACTGTATCTACGGTGAAGAGTGGAACTGTAGTGTGTGGACTCACTGTATCTACGGTGAAGAGTGGAACTGTAGTGTGTGGACTCACTGTATCTACGGTGAAGAGTGGAACTGTAGTGTGTGGACTCACTGTATCTACGGTGAAGAGTGGAACTGTAGTGTGTGGACTCACTGTATCTACGGTGAAGAGTGGAACTGTAGTGTGTGGACTCACTGTATCTACGGTGAAGAGTGGAACTGTAGTGTGTGGACTCACTGTATCTACGGTGAAGAGTGGAACTGTAGTGTGTGGACTCACTGTATCTACGGTGAAGAGTGGAACTGTAGTGTGTGGACTCACTGTATCTACGGTGAAGAGTGGAACTGAAGTGTGTGGACTCACTGTATCTACGGTGAAGAGTGGAACTGTAGTGTGTGGACTCACTGTATCTACGGTGAAGAGTGGAACTGAAGTGTGTGGACTCACTGTATCTACGGTGAAGAGTGGAACTGAAGTGTGTGGACTCACTGTATCTACGGTGAAGAGTGGAACTGTAGTGTGTGGACTCACTGTATCTACGGTGAAGAGTGGAACTGAAGTGTGTGGACTCACTGTATCTACGGTGAAGAGTGGAACTGAAGTGTGTGGACTCACTGTATCTACGGTGAAGAGTGGAACTGAAGTGTGTGGAGTCACTGTATCTACGGTGAAGAGTGGAACTGAAGTGTGTGGACTCACTGTATCTACGGTGAAGAGTGGAACTGAAGTGTGTGGACTCACTGTATCTACGGTGAAGAGTGGAACTGAAGTGTGTGGACTCACTGTATCTACGGTGAAGAGTGGAACTGAAGTGTGTGGACTCACTGTATCTACGGTGAAGAGTGGAACTGAAGTGTGTGGACTCACTGTATCTACGGTGAAGAGTGGAACTGAAGTGTGTGGACTCACTGTATCTACGGTGAAGAGTAAAACTGAAGTGTGTGGACTCACTGGTGTAACACAGAACAATACAGTAACACACAAGTAACACAGAACAATACAGTAACACACAAGTAAACTACAGTATCTACGGTGAAGAGTGGACTGAAGTGTGTGGACTCACTGTATCTACGGTGAAGAGTGGACTGAAGTGTGTGGACTCACTGGTGAAGAGTGGAACTGAGAGACTCTGTACAGTGGTAACACAGAACAATACAGTAACACACAAGTAACACAGAACAATACAGTAACACACAAGTAACACAGAACAATACAGTAACACACAAGTAACACAGAACAATACAGTAACACACAAGTAACACAGAACAATACAGTAACACACAAGTAACACAGAACAATACAGTAACACACAAGTAACACAGAACAATACAGTAACACACAAGTAACACAGAACAATACAGTAACACACAAGTAACACAGAACAATACAGTAACACACAAGTAACACAGAACAATACAGTAACACACAAGTAACACAGAACAATACAGTAACACACAAGTAACACAGAACAATACAGTAACACACAAGTAACACAGAACAATACAGTAACACACAAGTAACACAGAACAATACAGTAACACACAAGTAACACAGAACAATACAGTAACACACAAGTAACACAGAACAATACAGTAACACACAAGTAACACAGAACAATACAGTAACACACAAGTAACACAGAACAATACAGTAACACACAAGTAACACAGAACAATACAGTAACACACAAGTAACACAGAACAATACAGTAACACACAAGTAACACAGAACAATACAGTAACACACAAGTAACACAGAACAATACAGTAACACACAAGTAACACAGAACAATACAGTAACACACAAGTAACACAGAACAATACAGTAACACACAAGTAACACAGAACAATACAGTAACACACAAGTAACACAGAACAATACAGTAACACACAAGTAACACAGAACAATACAGTAACACACAAGTAACACAGAACAATACAGTAACACACAAGTAACACAGAACAATACAGTAACACACAAGTAACACAGAACAATACAGTAACACACAAGTAACACAGAACAATACAGTAACACACAAGTAACACAGAACAATACAGTAACACACAAGTAACACAGAACAATACAGTAACACACAAGTAACACAGAACAATACAGTAACACACAAGTAACACAGAACAATACAGTAACACACAAGTAACACAGAACAATACAGTAACACACAAGTAACACAGAACAATACAGTAACACACAAGTAACACAGAACAATACAGTAACACACAAGTAACACAGAACAATACAGTAACACACAAGTAACACAGAACAATACAGTAACACACAAGTAACACAGAACAATACAGTAACACACAAGTAACACAGAACAATACAGTAACACACAAGTAACACAGAACAATACAGTAACACACAAGTAACACAGAACAATACAGTAACACACAAGTAACACAGAACAATACAGTAACACACAAGTAACACAGAACAATACAGTAACACACAAGTAACACAGAACAATACAGTAACACACAAGTAACACAGAACAATACAGTAACACACAAGTAACACAGAACAATACAGTAACACACAAGTAACACAGAACAATACAGTAACACACAAGTAACACAGAACAATACAGTAACACACAAGTAACACAGAACAATACAGTAACACACAAGTAACACAGAACAATACAGTAACACACAAGTAACACAGAACAATACAGTAACACACAAGTAACACAGAACAATACAGTAACACACAAGTAACACAGAACAATACAGTAACACACAAGTAACACATAATTCAGTAACACACAAGTAACACAGAACAATACAGTAACACACAAGTAACACAGAACAATACTGTAACACACAAGTAACACAGAACAATACAGTAACACACAAGTAACACACAAGTAACACAGAACAATACAGTAACACACAAGTAACACAGAACAATACAGTAACACACAAGTAACACAGAACAATACAGTAACACACAAGTAACACAGAACAATACAGTAACACACAAGTAACACAGAACAATACAGTAACACACAAGTAACACAGAACAATACAGTAACACACAAGTAACACAGAACAATACAGTAACACACAAGTAACACAGAACAATACAGTAACACACAAGTAACACAGAACAATACAGTAACACACAAGTAACACAGAACAATACAGTAACACACAAGTAACAGAAAAATACAGTAACACACAAGTAACACAGAACACACAGAACAATACAGTAACACACAAGTAACACAGAACAAAACAGTAACACACAAGTAACACACAAGTAACACAGAACAATACAGTAACACACAAGTAACACAGAACAATACAGTAACACACAAGTAACACAGAACAATACAGTAACACACAAGTAACACAGAACAATACAGTAACACACAAGTAACACAGAACAATACAGTAACACACAAGTAACACAGAACAATACAGTAACACACAAGTAACACAGAACAATACAGTAACACACAAGTAACACAGAACAATACAGTAACACACAAGTAACACAGAACAATACAGTAACACACAAGTAACACAGAACAATACAGTAACACACAAGTAACACAGAACAATACAGTAACACACAAGTAACACAGAACAATACAGTAACACACAAGTAACACAGAACAATACAGTAACACACAAGTAACACAGAACAATACAGTAACACACAAGTAACACAGAACAATACAGTAACACACAAGTAACACAGAACAATACAGTAACACACAAGTAACACAGAACAATACAGTAACACACAAGTAACACAGAACAATACAGTAACACACAAGTAACACAGAACAATACAGTAACACACAAGTAACACAGAACAATACAGTAACACACAAATAACACAGAACAATACAGTAACACACAAGTAACACAGAACAATACAGTAACACACAAGTAACACAGAACAATACAGTAACACACAAGTAACACAGAACAATACAGTAACACACAAGTAACACAGAACAATACAGTAACACACAAGTAACACAGAACAATACAGTAACACTCAAGTACCGTACAACTTCATACAATAACAATTCAGTAGAGTAGAGCAACATACTAGAAAATACAAGAACGCTGCTAGACACATTAATTAATAAAAAGACCAGCCAGCTAAGTTATAAGACAGCCCGCTGAATTATTTTGTCAAGACGTCGAATCTAGGAGTTTGAAGATTTTTTTTCGTTACTGGAGTTGTGTGTGTGTGTGTGTGTGTGTGTGTGTGTGTGTGTGTGTGTGTGTGTGTGTGTGTGTGTGTGTGTGTGTGTGTGTGTGTGTGTGTGTGTGTGTCTGTGTGTACTCACTTAGTTGTGGTTGCAGAGGTCGAGTCATAGCTCCTGGTCCCGCCTCTTCACTGGCCGCTACTGGGTCACTCTCCCTGCACCACGAGCTTTATCATACCTCTGCTTAAAGCTATGAATGGATCCTGCCTCCACTACATCACTTCCCAGACTATTCCACTTCCTGACTACTCTGTGGCTGAAGAAATACTTCCTAACATCCCTGTGATTCATCTGTGTCTTCAACTTCCAACTGTGTCCCCTTGTTGCTGTGTACCATCTCTGGAACATTCTGTCTCTGTCCACCTTGTCAATTCCTCTCGGTATTTTATATGCAGTTATCATGTGCCCCCTATCTCTCCTGTCCTCCAGTGTCATCAGGTCGATTTCCCTTAACCTCTCCTCGTAGTCCTTAGCTCTGGGACTAATCTTGTTGCAAACCTTTGCACTGTCTCTAGTTTCTTTACGTGCTTGGCTAGGTGTGGGTTCCAAACTGGTGCCGCATACTCCAATATGGGCCTAACGTACACGGTGTACAGGGTCCTGAACGATTCTTTATTAAGTTGGCGGAATGCTGTTCATAGGTTTGCCAGGAGCCCATATGCTGCAGCAGTTATTTGGTTGATGTGCTCCTCAGGAGATGTGCTTGGTGATATACTCACCCTAAGATCTTTTTCCTTGAGTGATGTTTGTAGTCTCTGGCCCTCTAGACTGTACTCCGTCTGCGGTCTTCTTTGTCCCTCCCCAATCTTCGTGACTTTGCACTTGGTGGGGTTGAACTCCAGGAGCCAATTGCTGGACCAGGCCTGCAGCCTGTCCAGATCCCATTTTAGCTTTTCCTGGTCCTCGTCCAATTGAATTCTTCTCATCAACGTCACATCGTCTGCAAACAGGGACACTTCGGAGTCTATTCCTTCCGTCATGTCGTTCACAAATACCAAAAACAGCACCGGTCCTTGGACTGACCCCTGTGGAACCCCACTCGTCACAGGCGCCCACTCTGACACCTAGCCACGTACCATTACTCGCTGCTGTCTTCCTGACAAGTATTCCCTGATCCATTGTAGTGCCTTCCTTGTTATCCCTGCCTTGTCCTCCAGTTTTTGCACTAATCTCTTGTGTGGAACTTTGTCAAACGCCTTCTTACAGTTCATGAAAATGCAATATACCCACCCCTCTCTCTCTCTTGTCTTACTGCTGTCACCCTGTCATAGAACTCCAGTAGATTTGTGACACAGGATTTTCCGTCGGTGGTGTTCCACCACTCTTCTCCTGATAATCTTCTCCATGACTTTGCATACTATATGTCAGTGACACTGGTCTGTAGTTTTGTGCGTCATGTATGTCTCCTTTTTTAAAAATTGGGACTTCATTTGCTGTTTTCCATACCTCAGGTGTGTGTGTGTGTGTGTGTGTGTGTGTGTGTGTGTGTGTGTGTGTGTGTGTGTGTGTGTGTGTGTGTGTGTGTGTGTGTGTGTGTGTGTGTGTGTGTGTGTGTGTGCACTCACCTAATTGTGGTTGCAGGGGTCGAGACTCAGCTCCTGGCCCCGTCTCTTCACCGTGTGCTACTAGGTCCTCTCTCTCCTTGCTCCACGAGCTTTATCATGCCTCATCTTAAAGCTATGTATGGTTCCTGCCTCCACTACCTCACTTGCTAGGCCATTCCACTTCCCGACTACTCTATGACTGAAGAAATACTTCCTAACATCCCTCTGACTCATCTGGGTCTTCAACTTCCAATTGTGACCCCTTGTTTCTGTGTCCCCTCTTTGGAACATCCTGTCTCTGTCCACCTTGTCTATTCCACACAGTATTTTGTATGTCGTTATCATGTCTCCCCTAACCCTCCTGTGCTCCAGTGTCGTCAGTCCGATTTCCCTTAACCTTTCTTCATAGGAAATTTCCCTTAGCTCTGGAACTAACCTTGTCGCAAACCTTTGTGTGTGTGTGTGTGTGTGTGTGTGTGTGTGTGTGTGTGTGTGTGTGTGTGTGTGTGTGTGTGTGTGTGTGTGTGTGTGTGTGTGTGTGTGTGTGTCTATTACTTGTGTGTGTGAGATGTAGTAATATTTTCTATTACTTTAAAGGAGATTAGATAAATAAAGCCGTGATAAGTGAAAAATGAGAAACCCTTTAACTGTTAATTATTTTTTCTAACAATTCTTTACCTTTCACCCAATACAAGTGTCTCTCATCCAATACAAATCCAATACAAGTGTCTCTCTTTCATCCAATACAAGTGTGTCTCTCATCCAATACAAGTGTCTCTCATCCAATACAAATCCAATACAAGTGTCTCTCATTTCATCCAATACACAAGTTTCTTCTCTCTCATCCAATACAAGTGTTTCTCCAATACAAGTGTTTCTCTCTTTCATCCAATACAAGTGTTTCTCTCTCATCCAATACAAGTGTGTCTCATTTTCATCCAATACAAATGTCTCTCATTTGACACTTATTTATATCATCACATTTCTCATTATTGATATCTTGAAAATACTGTATAAGAATTTTCTTCATTTGGTTTATCCAGGATTCTATAAAAAATATTCTTAAGATTTTCCTTACTTTCTCTTCTTGTCTTTGCAATATAATTTCAGTTTAGCAGCTGTATAAGAAATTATGAACGTACATATGAGAATGTGTACACGTGTGTGTATATTAGTAGCGGTTGTATACGTGTGTCAGTGGTATAGAAGTTGTATATTAGTAGTGGTTGTATACGTGTGTCAGTGGTATAGAAGTTGTATATTAGTAGTGGTTGTATACGTGTGTCAGTGGTATAGAAGTTGTATATTAGTAGCGGTTGTATACGTGTGTCAGTGGTATAGACGTTGGATTGTGAGATACTCTATACGTAAGGAAAATCTGTGATTTCTCGGTGGTTGCTTTGCATATTGTGATTTAACCTGTTTAATGGCACCTTATTGCATATCAGAACATATTTTCACTTTTTCAGTTTTAGGGCGGCAAGTGGAGTGTACTATGTGAACTGGTGTGGTAAGTGGACTGTACTAGGTCAAGTGGTGGTGGTAAGTGAACTGTACTAGGTCAAGTGTTGCTGTTAAGTGGATTGTACTATGTCAAGTGTTGCTGGTAAGTGGATTGTACTAGGTCAAGTGTTGGTAGTAAGTGGACTGTACTAGGTCAAGTGGTGGTAGAAAGTGGACTGTACTAGGTCAAGTGTTGGTGGTAAGTGGACTATACTAGGTCAAGTGTTGGTGATAAGTGGACTGTACTAGGTCAAGTGTTGGTGATAAGTGGACTGTACTAGGTCAAGTGTTGGTGATAAGTGGACTGTACTAGGTCAAGTGTTGGTGGTAGGTGGACTATACTAGGTCAAGTGTTGGTGATGTACTAGGTCAAGTGTTGGTGTTAAGTGGACTGTACTAGGTCAAGTGTTGGTGGTAAGTGGACTTTACTAGGTCAAGTGTTGGTGGTATAAGTGGACTGTAAGTGTTGGTGGTAAGTGGACTATACTAGGTCAAGTGTTGGTGATAAGTGGACTGTACTAGGTCAAGTGTTGGTGATAAGTGGACTGTACTAGGTCAAGTGTTGGTGGTAAGTGGACTGTACTAGGTCAAGTGTTGGTGATAAGTGGACTGTACTAGGTCAAGTGTTGGTGGTAAGTGGACTGTACTAGGTCAAGTGTTGGTGGTAAGTGGACTGTACCAGGTCAAGTGTTGGTGATAAGTGGACTGTACCAGGTCAAGTGTTGGTGATAAGTGGACTGTACTAGGTCAAGTGTTGGTGGTAAGAGGACTGTACCAGGTCAAGTGTTGGTGATAAGTGGACTGTACTAGGTCAAGTGTTGGTGGTAAGAGGACTGTGCCAGGTCAAGTGTTGGTGATAAGTGGACTGTACTAGGTCAAGTGTTGGTGGTGGTGATGGAGACAAACAATATACACAGCTTTAAAGAATGGATATGATGAGTCCCTGAAGACCAGAAATCAACAAAACCGGTAAAAAAAGTTACGAAGCGGGTCCAGGAGCTATGAATCAACCATTGTAAAAACAATTTTATTTTGCAATTAGATGACAACTTAAGAGTCTTGTCTGTGTTTTTGTTTGTCTTCACTCACCAGAGGTAACTTGTTTATGTCAGTGTTGTTCATGTTAGTGTTGTTTCTGTTAATGTTGTTTCTGTTAGTGTTCATATTAGTGTTGTTCATGTTAGTGTTGTTTCTGTCAGTGTTGTTTCTGTCAGTGTTGTTTCTGTCAGTGTTGTTTCTGTCAGTGTTGTTCCTGTCAGTGTTGTTTCTGTCAGTGTTGTTCCTGTCAGTGTTGTTTCTGTCAGTGTTGTTCCTGTCAGTGTTGTTCCTGTTAGTGTTGTTTCTGTCAGTGTTGCTCATGTTAGTGTTGTTCATGTTAGAGTTGTTCATGTCAGTGTTGTTCTTGTCACTTGTTCCTGTCAGTGTTGTTCCTGTCAGTGTTGTTCATGTCACTTGTTCCTGTCAGTGTTGTTCCTGTCACTTTGTCACTTGTCATTGTAAGTGTTCATCATAGTGAACATTAATGTTGTTCTTGTAAGTGTTCATTCATCATAGTGAACATTAATGTTGTTCTCGTAAGTGTTCATTCATCATAGTGAACAATAATGTTGTTCCTGGTGGTGATAGCCACTTTTACATGAATGAATAAACCTTATGAGGACTTTTTCCGTGGGATTTCGATGATTAACTGACACAGGGAAACACAAAATGTTGATAATAATGATAATATATGTGAAGACTTTCTCAGTCCTGTCAGATATTAGGTCAGTATTTAACAAGGCTGGAAAAGTAAATGGAAACTATAATAATAACATACAAAGATAAACACATAAGAATTGATGCGAAAATGTAAAGCAATTAAACATGAGAATTTGTCCTACTTGAAGGAAAAAATGAAAAATGAAATACATAAATAATACGTGATTTCAAAGCTAATTTATACACAGGTTTTGCGTGTTGTGGCGATGTTCATGACGCAGAACTTTGAGTGGTGTCGCAACTCAAAGTCGTTGTTCGTGACTCGAACGACGGTTTCCACAATACGATTCTGCCAAGAGGTGAACTTATCCTTATCCAGTGTTGAAGACGTTGGATAGCCACTGTTATCACCAGAGTGTTGAGTAGCCCGACAAGACACGTAGTTACACTGGGTAGCTGGGTGTATAGCTGGCTGAGGTGATCGGTTAAGTGTAGAAGGTTGCTCTTGGATCGTACGTATTTTAGGCTAGTTCAATGCTCTGGATCTATGCCAGATCCCTGCTGTCCTTATCGTAACCTCGCCTGTGTCACATGACCCACGCCGACAAGTCAAGGCTAAAATGAAGAAATAAATAGTTACAATCTGCTCGCTAAATCACTCATACGATAGGAGTATGACCTTTAAAAGAAATGGTGAGGATTAAAAAGATTACTTTAAATTCAAAGCAAAGCAGGAATAAACACAAGTGTACAGACCTAAATAAGAGAGAAGCTCTTATTAAGACAAACTCAAATAGAATAAATGATACAGGAGCGGAACGTATATTTACAAGTGCTCGCTTGAGAACTTTGGCGTACCATGAAAATAAAGATTAATAACGAAGGAAGAAAGGTAACTGCTAACAATTAATTAGTTACCATACAGGGGACACAAAGGTTCACACATCCACACTAATCGACGCACATAGAAACGTTCACAAATACACTTATACAAATAAATAATTGAAGAAGCTAATAACTGACATAGGAACAATATTAAATATAAATATATGTTCCAGATTTTCACTAGTGGCCAGTTCTTGGTGGACGAACTGTGATAGAGATCTCTCTTGTCTCAGGTAGTCGACGTTCGAGTCTGTCCAGGAGGATGTTATTACAGAGCGCAGATTATCTGTGTGTCCTCCTCTGTAATAACATCTACCTCTGTATACTGATATTAATACACTTGTGTAGTAATATCATATATGGACAGTGCTTCAAGGCTGGCTGAAACTGCTGACCTCAGGGAAGTGGTGAAGGGTGAATACCTGGATCCACGGACCTGGGGTGGGACTTGCTGACCTCAGGGAAGTGGTGAAGGGTATGTACCTGGATCCACGGACCTGGGGTGGGACTTGCTGACCTCAGGGAAGTGGTGAAGGGTATGTACCTGGATCCACGGACCTGGGGTGGGACTTGCTGACCTCAGGGAAGTGGTGAAGGGTGTATACCTGGAACCACAGACCTGGGGTGGGACTGCTGACCTCAGGGAAGTGGTGAAGGGTACCTGGATCCACGGACCTGGGGTGGGACTTGCTGACCTCAGGGAAGTGGTGAAGGGTATGTACCTGGATCCACGGACCTGGGGTGGGACTTGCTGACCTCAGGGAAGTGGTGAAGGGTGTGTATCTGGATCCACGGACCTGGGGTGGGACTGCTGACCTCAGGGAAGTGGTGAAGGGTGAATACCTGGATCCACGGACCTGGGGTGGGACTTGCTGACCTCAGGGAAGTGGTGAAGGGTGAATACCTGGATCCACGGACCTGGGGTGGGACTTGCTGACCTCAGGGAAGTGGTGAAGGGTATGTACCTGGATCCACGGACCTGGGGTGGGACTTGCTGACCTCAGGGAAGTGGTGAAGGGTATGTACCTGGATCCACGGACCTGGGGTGGGACTGCTGACCTCAGGGAAGTGGTGAAGGGTGAATACCTGGAACCAGGGACCTGGGGTGGGACTTGCTGACCTCAGGGAAGTGGTGAAAGGTGAATACCTGGAACCACGGACCTGGGGTGGGACTGCTGACCACGGACCGTGGGTAGGACTGGGTAAGGCATCACCCAGACTTGAAGGGAAGGGAAGACATCCGGGGGTCCACGGATGAATTCCCGGGGAAGGCTTTGATGCAAAAGTTGGGATTACTGAATGTAGGATACGAAGTGGGGAAGGGAGAATATCTGAGGGGACACAGATGGACTCCTGGACCCATGAACCTGAGAGTAGGATAGGAAGTGTAGGTTAGGAAGTGGGGAAGGGAGAATATCTGAGGGGACACAGATGGACTCCTGGACCCATGAACCTGAGAGTAGGATAGGAAGTATAGGTTAGGATGTGGGGAAGGGAGAATATCTGAGGGGACACAGATGGACTCCTGGACCCATGAACCTGAGAGTAGGATAGGAAGTATAGGTTAGGATGTGGGGAAGGGAGAATATCTGAGGGGACACAGATGGACTCCTGGACCCATGAACCTGAGAGTAGGATAGGAAGTATAGGTTAGGATGTGGGGAAGGGAGAATATCTGAGGGGACACAGATGGACTCCTGGACCCATGAACCTGAGAGTAGGATAGGAAGTGTAGGTTAGGATGTGGGGAAGGGAGAATATCTGAGGGGACACAGATGGACTCCTGGACCCATGAACCTGAGAGTAGGATAGGAAGTGTAGGTTAGGATGTGGGGAAGGGAGAATATCTGAGGGGACACAGATGGACTCCTGGACCCATGAACCTGAGTGTAGGATAGGAAGTGTAGGTTAGGATGTGGGGAAGGGAGAATATCTGAGGGGACACAGATGGACTCCTGGACCCATGAACCTGAGAGTAGGATAGGAAGTATAGGTTAGGAAGTGGGGAAGGGAGAATATCTGAGGGGACACAGATGGACTCCTGTACCCATGAACCTGAGTGTAGGATAGGAAGTGTAGATTAGGAAGTGGGAAAGGGAGAATATCTGAGGGGACACAGATGGACTCCTGTACCCATGAACCTGAGAGTAGGATAGGAAGTATAGGTTAGGAAGTGGGGAAGGGAGAATATCTGAGGGGACACAGATGGACTCCTGTACCCATGAACCTGAGAGTAGGATAGGAAGTATAGGTTAGGAAGTGGGGAAGGGAGAATATCTGAGGGGACACAGATGGACTCCTGTACCCATGAACCTGAGTGTAGGTTAGGAAGTGTAGGTTAGGAAGTGGGGAAGGGAGAATATCTGAGGGGACACAGATGGACTCCTGTACCCATGAACCTGAGTGTAGGATAGGAAGTGTAGGTTAGGAAGTGGGGAAGGGAGAATATCTGAGTGGACACAGATGGACTCCTGTACCCATGAACCTGAGAGTAGGATAGGAAGTGTAGGTTAGGAAGTGGGGAAGGGAGAATATCTGAGGGGACACAGATGGACTCCTGGACCCATGAACCTGAGTGTAGGATAGGAAGTGTAGGTTAGGAAGTGGGGAAGGGAGAATATCTGAGGGGACACAGATGGACTCCTGGACCCATGAACCTGAGTGTAGGATAGGAAGTGTAGGTTAGGAAGTGGGGAAGGGAGAATATCTGAGGGGACACAGATGGACTCCTGGACCCATGAACCTGAGTGTAGGATAGGAAGTGTAGGTTAGGATGTGGGGAAGGGAGAATATCTGAGGGGACACAGATGGACTCCTGGACCCATGAACCTGAGTGTAGGATAGGAAGTGTAGGTTAGGATGTGGGGAAGGGAGAATATCTGAGGGGACACAGATGGACTCCTGGACCCATGAACCTGAGTGTAGGATAGGAAGTGTAGGTTAGGAAGTGGGGAAGGGAGAATATCTGAGGGGACACAGATGGACTCCTGGACCCATGAACCTGAGTGTAGGATAGGAAGTGTAGGTTAGGATGTGGGGAAGGGAGAATATCTGAGGGGACACAGATGGACTCCTGGACCCATGAACCTGAGAGTAGGATAGGAAGTATAGGTTAGGATGTGGGGAAGGGAGAATATCTGAGGGGACACAGATGGACTCCTGGACCCATGAACCTGGGGAAAGCATCACTACACATCAACACGTGGCAGCGTCTGGTAAGATATTCATCTAGTAGTAAGTTATTGTTATCACTTGTTCACGTAGTAGTAAGCAGTTATTGTTGTCATTTGTTCACCTAGTAGTAAGTAGTTATTGTTATCACTTGTTCACCTAATAGTAAGTAGTTATTGTTATCACTTGTTCACCTAGTAGTAAGTAGTTATTGTTATCACTTGTTCACCTAGTAGTAAGTAGTTATTGTTGTCACTTGTTCATCTAGTAGTAAGTAGTTATTGTTATCACTTGTTCACCTAGTAGTAAGTAGTTATTGTTGTCACTTGTTCATCTAGTAGTAAGTAGTTATTGTTATCACTTGTTCACCTAGTAGTAAGTAGTTATTGTTATCACTTGTTCACCTAGTAGTAAGTAGTTATTGTTATCACTTGTTCACCTAGTAGTAAGTAGTTATTGTTGTCACTTGTTCATCTAGTAGTAAGTAGTTATTGTTATCACTTGTTCACCTAGTAGTAAGTAGTGTTTGTTATCCCTTGTTCACCTAGTAGTAAGTAGTTATTGTTGTCATTTGTTCACCTAGTAGTAAGTAGTTATTGTTATCACTTGTTCACCTAGTAGTAAGTAGTTATTGGTATCTCTGGTTCACCTAGTAGTAAGTAATTATTGTTATCAATTTTTCACCTAGTATTAAGTAGTTCTTGTTATCAATTTTTCACCTAGTAGTAAGTAGTTATTCTTATCAATTTTTCACCTAGTATTAAGTAGTTATTCTTATCAATTTTTCACCTAGTATTAAGTAGTTATTGTTATCAATTAGTAGTATATATTGGTCGATCTAGGAACACTGCCGGATAATGACCATGGAAAATGCGATAATGATGGGGTTTGCATGACAGGGTAATTGTTTAATATGATTAATCATGGCCCAAGGGGATAGAGAGACTTATTCCTATGCATTAATAAGTAGGTACATAAAGTAGAACAAAGGATTCGGGTGTGCAGGTGGCAGATTCCGGGATAATGAGTGTGGAAAAGAATGTGATAATGGGTGGTCTGCATAAGCACAGGTGCTGTCAGGGGGTACAAGTTTAATATGTTTAATCATCCCCCAGGGGATAGAGAGATTTATTTCTGTGTAATTACTAAGTATAGGAAGGTAGGTAATGATCACTTCTGACACCCCAAACTCAATCACTCTGATAGATGGGAGAGGCAGTACAAAAAAGGATTCAGGTGTGCAGGTGGGCAGATTCCCAGGATAATGAGTGTGGAAAAAGAATGTGATAATGGGTTGGTCTTCATAAGCTCAGGTGCTGTCAGGGGTACAAGATTTAATATGTTTAAACATCCCCCAAGGGGATAGAGAGAGAGAGAGGCTTATTTCTGTGTAATTACTAATTATAAGAAGGTAGGGTAATGATCACTTTTGACTCCCCAAACTCAATCACTCTGATAGATGGGAGAGACAGTACAAAGGATTCAGGTGACTGGGTACAAGCTTACCATCTCCGAGGGAGTCCCCCCCCCCCCTTTCCCGGGCCTGCGACTCACTGACGCGACTGTTGCTACTTCACAACAACACTGCTGGGTTTAAAGAACGCGGTAATGGATGGCTAGCTGGTCCCCCGAGGGAGTGTTGCTCGCCCGTCCGTACCTCGGCAAAAAAAAAAAGGTTCTTCCGGGTACTACGGTAGTGTTTATTCTTGCCAGCTGCTAGATCTTTCCAGGTGGGGGAGGCTTAAAGCAGTGAGAGAGGCCATCTAGGGAAGACCTTTGTGCTGATAGAGCTCTTATAGGAACTTTGACATATACATTTTCCTCTCAGATGGGGAGAGGCTTAAGTGGTGCGATATTGTTTATATATATATATATATATATATATATATATATATATATATATATATGTTTAGACTAGAGAAGATAGTAATATATAGTTATATGTAAATAAAAATCAGAGTTTGTCAATATTTTTATTAATTCACATACAAAAGGGCAAAAGCTGTGCAAAGTTTTTTAGCGCGAGCAAAGGGGCGAAACTGTGCGAGTTTTACTGGTTAGACTGAATGACTGCGCTCCTCCTGTTCACTTTCTGTAAGATTGATAACCTCCCGCTCGAAAATGATTTCCTTTTCAGGTACATCATCATCATCTGCCGTCTTTACCCCTTCTGCCGGCTTTACCCCTTCTGCTGGCTTTACTGCGTCTCCAGCATTTACTCTCACGTCGGGGGTTTTCCCTTCCTTCTCCGACTGACCGTCAGGGTGCGCTTCAAGGTCGCCAGTTTGTTCAGCACCTGCTGCGGCAGTGACCTCAACAGAGTCATCAGATTGAGCAGTGAGCGTAGAGAGGTCCACAACGAGGTCATCAGACTGACATGAGGGAAGGCTCTGCGTTTCATCGTTGTCGAGATCTGGTTCTTTCTTCATAGGCTCCTCTATATCAGATGAACTGATCCCATCTTCCACAGGCTGTAAGTCATAAAGAGAACATATTTATCACTTTCAAATAAAGGAGTGGGACTCGTCTCTAATCTACCAAAGGAGGGAACATAGAAAAGACATACCCTTTCCTGAGGAAGCCTATGTTTGCGTTTCCTGCTATCATCACAATGACACCGCTTTAGGAGTTTGAAGCCGGTGTGTTCCTTCCCTTCCAATCTACCAGCCGATAAAATCAAAACTTTACAAATTCTGACTGGCCCAGTGAAAACTGTTGAAGAAAAAAAAGGAGACTCAACTTTAAAATTATTATAAGTCTCTTGCGCTCGTTTTGTTTCGTTAATATTCAAAGAGAAGTATCCAATCTACCAGCCGATAAAATCAAAAACTTTACAAATTCTGACTGGTGCTGTGAAAACTGTTGAAAAAAGAGACTCAACTTTAAAAATTATTATAAGTCTCTTGCTCTCGTTTGTTTCGTTAATATTCAAAGAGAAGTTTTTAGCAAAATAAAATGTCTCGCTTACCAGAATCGAGAATGCCTGCTTCCTTCGCCATGATGAGAGTAAAAGGCTATGGAGAGGTCAGCCTCTATCTTTTGCGGGAAGACAGCTTCAGCGGGCTCTTATATACAACTCAGAGAGGGCCTTACCAGCCAGGAGGGGTATTTGGGGGATACTCTCGTCAGAGGTGACCTTCCTCACAGAGGGAAGCACAAAGATAACCTTGTCTACTTAGGCAAAATGTTTTTTCACAAGGAGGTAACATTTTAAAATTCTCTCTAGCATATGCTATCACTAATCTGTCATTGATAAAAAGCGATTTTTCCGAGAAATTTTTTTTAAAAAAATATAAAGCTCTTTCTAATCCCACAAGGCTTGCTTTATGAATAAACATCATAACATATAGACCGCAAGTGAGTGAAAAATCACTTTGTGTTCTGTCGGATAAACGATATAAATATTTAATTTTATTTAGTTTAAAAATTTTTTTTAAATTTATGCCATAATTCTCTGGTTTTTTCCCGTAACTGTCAAAGAAGAAGGATAGACTATTTTTCTTGTCCAAGAGAAGAGAAAAAAAATGACCCATTACTTTTGAGCTGTACGAAGGAAGAATATTACTTACAAGCACTATGGGCCTGTCTGAGGGATAGTCATCTAATCTTATTTGCTGTAGAGCGTCTATAGTGAAACAGCCAATATATGTGACTTTATTTCCTAGGGCGGGAATTAAACTATTATTTATTTCTGCGCAATTCATTTTTTATTTATGCTCGCACATCACAATGAACAGATCTATTCTGGTCGATGGATAAAACACCAGTGGTCTGAGCAAATAATAAAACTACCTTATTATGAGGGGCGGGCTTAGAGAACTGTAATTCAATTCTCAAGTTACCAGATTTTTCAATCGGGAGAGCGTCTTCCACTTGGCTGTCGGTTAAATTGAAAATATTGATGGTTCGCCCGGAGGCGAATGATTCATAGAGAATTAAATTTTCTTCCTCAATGCCCAGAGAGTTAATTGCCTCATAATATAATTTACTATAATGATGGGGGAAATCACTGCTTATGCGATAAACTGTATTATTATTAATACATACAGATAAACTGGCTAGATCCCCATGCTCAAAATATAGGCCATTCTCCTTATGTTTTCCCGCATAGGCTGTCATGGGCAAAATTACCATGAAAATTTTAGCGGGAATTACATGACCCCATGGCTGATCTATTAGGAGGCTCGTTTGATTGTGACCTAGTACATAATTTTTACTTAGAGTGCGATTAAAAGTATATATTATCGGCTTTGCGTCTAAGGCTAGAGACTTGTTCAAGGCCATATAAGCTGATGTATATGGGTATACTCTATTAAGCCAAAGTTTAGCGTAATTAATATGGAGCTGGTATGTGCTGGCTTCATCGTCTGTTTTCAGAGTCCACGCTTGAGGGGATAATTCCAGCCTAATTTTTAAATCGATATTGTCAAGCAGATATTGGTCCAGAGTGGATATGTCCAGAGCCAAGGGAAAACACAGAGTTATGCCCTGTTCTTTATCATTCTTTGTCAGTATCTGTGGTTCTTTTGCCGATGTGCGGGCGAAATAGGCTGTATCGAACAATTTAGTTATACCTTCTCCTCCTTTAAAGTCGGGCAAGAGATACCCCAGTCGGGCGATACTCGGCAACTGGCTTCGTTTTACTGAGCTGCAGAGTTTAATGAATGACCAGTAATTAAAACTAGAATTTGATTCCGTTATTTGCTCGCCCAGGAAACACTGGACACTTTTAAATAACGTGTTGGAAAATCCATTGATGAGTGCAATGTTGCTTGTTTCCCCTAGTGGACTTTGCCCATCGGCCTCTGTTAGAGTCACTCTAAATTCTATAACTATTTTGCCTAAATCTAGAAATGCTCCGGGAACTCCAGGAATTCTAAATTCTAGAAAATTATCTTTTAGTTTTTGAGAGAGAGGAAGGTTTACTGGTAGAGTATCAAAACTCTGAGTGCGAGCTATGGAACTCTCAACTTGTCTCAGTCTATGCGGTCGTGGGAATTGATTAATGACGCTGGAAGAATAATCATTTAACGGGACTTTGAGTCCACTGTTTTCAGCCCCGACACCCGCCATGGCTAATAAGCGACTGTTTATACGAGAGAGAATACATCCGTTTTATAAGCAACTCGGCTTCGTCGGCGTTTATTTATCTTGCATTTATTATTTACCCGTCGCTTAGTCACCCTGCTTACTCGGCCACCCGTAATAACCTTCTTTGCGACACCTTTTAAAGCATCTATCCCGTGAGATTTAAGAGCAGCTTTCATGTCTGTTTTTCCAGACTGATAATCATCGAGCATTTTAGTTCCAAATTCTACTGCACTTGGCGCAGCCACTCTGAAAAGAAAAGGTAAAGCTCTTTTAGCTAGGCCCGCTAAAGCCGAAAAAAATCCCCCACCTCGGACTCTGTATGGTGCGTGAAAAGTTTGTATATCTCCCAGGCCACCCCCCACCTGGGAGGGTTTTAGGGAGAATAAACTCCGAAATTCCTGCTCAGAGGGCACTTGAAAGGGTACACGCATGTTTGGCGGTTAGAGAAACAATAACCATTTTTACGCAGAGTTGGTTCTATTTATCGGTCTTACATGTAACACTACGGTAGTGGAATGACCGCTTTCAAAAGACAGATTACGACCAAACTGATCTGTCATTTTGATAGCTATTTTATCTAATTTAGTTACGCATAGAGGTTTGTACATCATAGGATGAGCACCTTTTGAATAACTCTCCTGAAAGGCGAAAGCATCCAGAATATTGACTAACTGACTACCGTATATTTGCGGTTCCACAATATCACTATATATTAAAACATAATCAACTCCGGCAGTGGGATCAGGCTTGAATGGGGCAATCTGCTTGGGGAAGGAGGTCCCCTCGGGCGCGTCACTACGAAATAAATAATATTTTTCAGCGCTGCTAAGCCCAAGCACCCGAGCTATTCTCGGTTTAAATTGAGCTTTAAATGAAGTGGCAGCATTGTTTTTTCCCGTAAAGGTTCGCGATCTCGTCGAAACTAAAACCCTCCCAATTCCGACATCATAATTGAGTATTTTCCCTTTCGGGAAATGTGCCGAATAATTATCTCTAAAGGCTTTTTTTAAATCTGCTGTTAGCTGTCGATTAATTTCTTCAATAATATGGCTGGCATCTGTCGATAACACATCATTTTTTGGTAGAAAGTGATGGACTATTTCTTCTGTACTTATTCCTGTTTCAGTAATGTGATTTTGTATAATGTCAATACCGCATTCGGCATCGTCTCTTGTTAGAACATTGAATTTTTTGGGATACAAAACATTAAGCAATGCTATTTCGTAGTTCAAGGATGGATTTAAAGGCGTTGCAGTAATTATATTTTGAAAGGCCGAAGCTGTATTGTCGAAAATGTCAATATTTTCTAAACTGCTCAAATAGATATATTTCCCCGGACCCCCTCTGTCCATGTTGAGGGACAGAGACAGTATGAGGCAAATACAAAATATAGACCATTATATATATTTTTTAAAGGCTTAAAAAAACTTTAGTTTGAAGAGTTTACATTTTTATTTTTTTATTAGTTACAGCATTTAGGAATAAAATATCCACATCATCGTGCTGTCGTTTGCGTTTTCCGCGTGAAGTGACCTCGACTCCATCAGGCATGTCCATTTCACGCATGCCACTGTCTCGTTTAGTTCCAATCCCACCGGCTGGTCCGACGTCTGCACCGCCGCCGCCGCTGCTGCAGCTGCTGCTGTTGCCGCTGCCGCCACCGGCACTGCTGCCACCGCTGATGCTGCCAGTGCCTTGCTTCTCCACAGACAGCTGTAGTATTTCCCGTTCTAGAGCTTCGGGGGAGGCGCCGCGTTCAATTTCCACCTCATCTAGGATGATTTTAGGTACTGCCAAGTATGGGCTCACTGACGGTACGAGCAAGCATGTCTGAATTTCCCGTTTCAGTAATATGTCTTGAAATATGTTAATGAGAGGGAGATATTCAGTGTGCCATTCATCGGCCTGTTTTCTGCTCATGCCAATGTACTGGGGTAAAATTACCCGTTTGATGTTGCCATTGGCTATCACTGCCCGACCCAGGGACACCAGACATAATTTAAACCAAATTCGTCGATTCTGTTGCGTGTCCTTGCTCAAACCGCGTACATAATGCGTGTCGAGACTACGCTCTAATTGCTGTTGCGCAATTTCATTCTTTTCAAGACAAGGACCCGCTGAGAACTGACATATTAGTGCTGCAAGGTGGGGTCTTAAAAAATCCTCTGGCCTGTCATCAAGGGTGTTGGTGCATGGTGGGGGTGATTTTAGGACAATTTCCCCGGGTGTGCCCCGATCTGCGGCTATGGCACGGTTCACCAGGATTAGCGATTTTCGCTCAATTTTGGAAAAAGGATATTTTTCCCAGAGTGAAAGAGCCGGCTCGTAGGGGCGAGCAGAAGTAGCGTTGTGGGGATACACGATACAATCCCCATATTCCAGGAATTCTTCACCCGTTATTCCCCCGACAATTACTGGAAATTTATATTCCATTCTCGTCAACAGTTGGGTTCCTTAGAGTCCTCGCTGAGGGAGTGAGACGGATAATGTTTATCGGCACGTCGGCGGCAGGGTTTAAATACCGCGCTGCAGTAGCCTCCCACTCCTGCGGGTGGGTTTGGTAGGGGTTTGGGGGACCTCTCTAGGTCGACATTCGCCTAAGGTGCTTATACAAGCTTTGGGCCCCTTCAAAAGCTTCTATCATATCCCGGAAATCATGCGTAGCATATTCTAAGCGTCTGATTTCAGCCGTCAGTTCTTTCTGATTAAAATTGTCATATAATTTTTCAATTTCATCAAAAGTCTTAGTAAATCTGGTCATGGGGCAATTGACTTTGAAGGATTCGTAGGTTTGCCATAAACTTTGTATCACACGAGCTTTGTAACACACTTGCTGATAAATCTTTCGTCTTGACGTTAATTGATGTAATAATATCGACAAACTGGGGTCCTTTTCTCCTTCTTCATTCAACGGGAGATTAATTCTCTCGGGATAATCAACTGATGGCTGGTCCATTTTTTTTTTTTTTTATGAATAGCACTTCGAGAAGGAACTTCTTGTCTCTATCCTGTCCCGGTATTTACTAAAGCGGGCAAAGCTCTTCTCTCGACTTTATGAAAGCTTAAATTTCAATAGGCTAGCCAGAGCGGCTTTTTTTCCGCGGTCTTTTTAACATAAAAACCGCCTAATAATTGTTTTCTCGCCTTGTGATTTTTTATAAATCTTGGCTCTAATCTAATAAGGCTCACTAATTCCCCTACAACGGGCAAAAGTTTTTTATCGATGTACGCTCGACTGCTTGTCAAAGATTTAATGATTTGTAAGATGTTTAAATTATGGTATGGAGGGAATAAAATACCTCTCTTATCCCACCGAATGAAAGAATTATTTTTGAATAGATTCAGCATAGATTTCGCGTATGGCAATTCTTCTCTCGTGAAATACAGATCAATTATTTCATTTAAATTTGGGGAAGAGTCCTCAGGCGAGAGAGAAAGACTGTTGTTTTTTCTTGATATTAAAGATAAAAGTATTTCCGGCGGGAGTTTATTATTATTGGCTATTATTTTCTGTTTCGGATTTTTTTTTTTTTTACTCTTAGACTCCTCGCGGCAACTACCGCGGGCGCGCCCGCCACCGCAGCCGCCGCAGCCGCCGCAGCCGCCGCCACTGCCGCCACCGCCGCGGGCGGCATTACAGCGAGCGAGCTTATTTTTTTTTTTTTTTTTTATGGGGGACTCGCCAGTCTCAACAAAGAGCTCGGGTGGGTGCCCGCTCGTGGGAGGTGGTAGCTCGAAGCGGTAATTACCCTTATGAGGGCGAGTTGCTATGCTGGGGCAGGAGCTGACCTTCTCATCCTTGCTTTGGGCTGGTTTCACTTTCACTCTCGAGAGGCTGGAAGATTCCTTCCTACGCGCCATAGTGGTGGTTGCAGTGCTTCTGCGAAGGCGGGGAAAAGGAGATTCGCGCTTAGGAGTGGGTAAGATATTTGTTCCATTTTTAAAAATATATTTTTCGGCGGTTAGCCGAGGGATGAGACAAAATTCCTTTACCACCATTTCGATTATTTTTTACTTTATAAAACTACTAATCAGCGAGATGACCAGAGGTAAGAGTGTAGTTAAGATGGCTCCTCCACGCTTCGAAAGAAGAATATTTTTTTTTTTATAAAGTGGAGTTCGTTTACGGGCAACGGTGAGAATGTCTCCTCTAAACTTCTTTAATTTGCTCAAAATAGTCGGTTCTACTGTTAGATTTTTCTTAAGAAAATTAGTAAATATCTCAGATATGCAATTAATTTCTTTTTTTTTTAATTCCTTAATAATACGATTGCGAGCTTTAGCTGGAAGTTTGTTTAATAAAATTAATAAGTCTCTGTGTTGCACTGCTAGGGGCTTACCCCTGTCTGACATTTTGCATGTCCTTCTCGTGCACCCAGCTATCTGCACTTCGGGGATAACCCACCCAGCTCACCAGATATTCTCTACTGCCGTCAGTTTTTCTTCTCCGTCTCAATATTTTAATGGGAAAAAATTCAGGTAGAGATGTTTCTATTAATTCCTGAGCGTAAAATTGCCCGAGTATTTTTTCCCCGCTCAGGTCGATAAGAGAATATGTGGGGATTACTTGCGAATTATCAACCGATTGGATTTTAAAAATTTCTTCGGTGTTTTGAGGCCAATAACTCTTGTGAAATATCCCCCGGTGGCTAGTTATCCGCACATGCGCTCCAGGAGTCAGTCGTGGACTAGTACGAGGCTGATGAGGACGGGCATTTAAATACATTAGCCCAAACTGCCGACGAATGTCTCGAGGAAGACTCAGAGAATGCACTTGTTGTGGAGTTTGACCTTTCTTGAGAGAGGAGTGAGGAGTTGAGTTGTAAGTTTCTACTATGGCTGGTAATACCTCTATATATTTTAAAGAATTTGTTAAAGTCATATAGCGGTAGATTCTATGCTTAAGCGTGCGAATAGCTCGTTCCGCTATTGCAGCCTTAGTGTCCGAGAAGGTACTGTATAATTTAATATTTTTTTTTTTTAGGTAATTCAGAAGAGGACGGTTATAAAACTCGGTCCCTCTGTCCGTGTGTAATCTCGAAATTCCACGGAAGGTGGGGCTTTCTATAATATTTCGTAAGGCTGACAAGACGCTTTTTGAGTTTTTTCTGACTAGTCCTACCGCCTTCATTAACCTTGAAAAGACATCTATGCATAACAAAATATATTTAATGCCACCATTGTGGGAATGTAATAAAGTCATGTCCGCCAAGTCGCAGGTGAGTATAATGCGAGGGGCAGCAGCTATGATTTTCCGTCTGGGAAATCGCAGAGGCTGCAATTTATGCAAAGTATAGGCCCTCTGAGAAGAGAGATAATCTACTACGTCTTTATAAGTAATAGAGGCGTTTTTCTCCCTAGCTGCTCTAAAAAGTTTGTTAACATTCCCAGTAAAGCCCCCGGGGCTATTGACGTCTCTATATACTTTTTCTAGAATTTTCTTTTTATGTGAATTTAAGGCCATTTTTGTTTTTACCAGCGGTATACAGTTTCACAGTTGCCCTCTCCGGTAATGAAGCTTCGTAATTGAATTTCCTCTGGAGCGGTTAAATCAACCAGAAGATAGCCGTATTTATCCGCAGTGACGTGACGATATATCTCAACAAATTTCGGGGCTAGATTTTTTCCATAAATTTGTCGCCCGAGACATTCCAACTGAGACAGATCTCGTTGTCTTAATAAAATATATTGACTACAATTAAGCGTGATCGTGCGAGCGTATTTTCCTTGTGGAAATAAATTTTGAGATATGAGAATTACGGATATTTGCTCGTGTCTTCCTCTAGTAAAAATATTGGCTATAACATCACTCTTAACTGCTTCATTAAAAAGGTCATCAATTATATACAGAGAGCTATTGTCTGTCTCAAGGGGATTTTGGTAATCCGCCGGGTTAATGAGACCTTTCACTAAAATGATTTTCTCACTAAGAGAGGTGATTTGTTTCAAAGGGTGAGTTTTATCATCCAGACTGGAAATGATTATTCTCGCGAAAGAACCGGCATATTTTTTACATAAACGCTCCACTAGACTGCTCTTGCCTGCCCCGCTAAAACCAGCAACAAGTATTCTTGCAGGCTCTCTGAAAATATTCAACTCTTCCTCTGTAAAGGTACAGACCTTGTCCATCTTCCCATTTCAAATGAGCCTTTTTGTGGAAGAATCATCTTATATATAAACATTTCTTTTTAGTTCAAAGCAGAGGGGAGGGAGGGGGGAGTTTATCCCAGAGATGAAGATAACAATGGCGGCATGGCCTTCTCCCGCCAGAAGACCATAGAAAAAAAAGCCCGACCGACAGTGAAGGTCGTCTGGATATTACGCAGTTTCACTACCTTCCCTACGCCAGGTGGTGGTGGGTCGAATGGAGGTCACAGACAAAGAGAAGCAGGCCCCGCCACTTTCTGCCGGCTGATGCCTATTTATTTTTATTTTGGGGAAAAATATATTATTATTATTATTTTTAAGAATATTTAGTTTTGGCGATGGTCAGTATCTATAAATTAATTAATTAATCTTTCCCTCGCCTCGGCTTTATACAAATGGGAAATTCACATGACTATGGCAATTTACGTAATCCTCCCTACTTGCCCGGTCTAAATTCTTATTTTTTCGTTCGGGAAAAGAGTTCTTCCCAGATTTTATCCCTCTTACTTTATTGACAATAAGAAATCTTTTCTAGATTATATTTATAATATATAGACTTGCAGGGATTTTTGTTTAAAAGATTCTCGTGAAAATAGAGAGAGACTGATGTGAAAAACTGTACCTCTACTTTGGGGAAAATTAAGCATCTTATGAGCACGCTATCCTAAAAGCGTGCTATAAATACGCTCACCTTTTCGTCTAGGGCGAAAGGTGCTCTTCCCGCTCACTCAAGAAAGTTACCAGCTTAGATTAGAGCAGGTAAAAACTTCTCTATCTATGGGAGATTAAAATATTATCTATAATTTAAATAATTTATGGAATATGAGAGTGAGAGTGTGTATTTACAGATATGACTCGTCACCCAGCTCGCAGATGCCACCTATGCGGGCGATTATACCCTCAGGATGCAGCTCACCACACTTTCTCCTGTAGTTTCTGCGGGCTATCAGTGTGTGTAGCGAATGTCACAGCTCATCGCAGGAGATGCGTGACAGGTGAGATACCCAGGTTATTGCTCTGAATTGATGTTTTCTTAAAACTGCTATTTTCAGATAATGAAATAAGTCTTTGAGCTAATAATAATTTTTTCCAACAGTTGGGGCGGGGCAATACTCCAAGCAGATGATCCGGGGGGCGGGCCAGGAAGAAAGAGGTCAGCGCTCTTTTCTTAATCAATTATTTTTATTAACAGTCAAACATTTTTAAGATATGTTTATAAAGTATCTCACTAACAAGAATAAAAATCATTTTGAGAACCGCATATATTCCATAGATTGCTTAGCTTCTCCCAGTTTTATACTTTAACAGTAACATTTTTTTAAAAGATTGCTAGAGTTATAATTAGTCTAGTATGGCTCTAAAACAAAATAATAATAAATAACTTTCTCTAATTATATTATGCAGATCAGTCTGTGTCCTCCGATGAATCTTCGACCGTAACACTCCCACAAGAGCAAGTTGAGCCGATTGCCGGTCCCAGTGGATGGAGACCAGCCGCCACAAGTGACAGCTCCTCTTCCAAGGATCATTACTACTCTTTCTTGGGTTCCCCCTCCTCTGTTAATCGAAGGTTCACTTCAGGTAAAAAAAATTTTTGTTCAGATGAGGAAGAGAGTGAAATGGGAGACGATTCCATTTCAGAGGAACCACACATTACGAGTCGGTCGGAATGTTTTCAAGGTCACTTCTGTCGAATAAAATATTCAATTCCTGCCTCTCATAAACACGACCCCATATTATTTCTTCAGTCCTTCGCAACAACATTTATGAGGCACATATTACAGTTTTTCACTGTTCTATCAGGACGAGCACTTTATGAAAATGCTCTTAGGATTTATGCCGAACTGAGCCTTATTTTGCGCAGACAGTCGCTACTGGGAGAGGATGACAGTCGTGAGCATTATATAACTTTTCCCGCGCAACTAGTTACACGAGATGATATATCTCGGCTCTTACGGTCATGGAGGGAGTACCTTAGCATGCGATTAGAAACTGAAATTTCATCGGGCGAGGGATCAGGCTTCATACTAGATTATATAAAGGGTTTTCATATTGTAATATGCAAGAATGGAGTGCGTGGATACCTAGGAGACTATATAGAATATCCCACATCTTTACGAGGGAAAAATCAGATATTTAACCCGAGAGGAGTAAAAAATAGCTGTTTTATTCAATGTCTGGCGGCCTTTTTCTGTCGTAGACTTGGCTGGGGCTGGTATAAAATCAGACGATATTTATCTAGATGTGATAGCCTTCAGAAATTTGTCAATTACTCGCGAGTGACTCTCCCTGTCCAGTGGAGTGACATCCACAAACTCGAGTCTGACAACAAAATATCAATATTTATTTATTGCTTAACTTCTCATGAAGGGACCTATCATGCTACTTTATGTCGTAGGGGTAGTAATAAATATTCACTGGTAGTGCCCCTGTTATTGTTGGGAAAGACTCATGTAGCTTTAATCAAACACTTCCAGAAATATATGAGAATTTTCTCCAGAAAACATTCACGCAATAAGCACTTTTGCTTGAATTGTTTAAGTGAATATAGTGACATTTGCAACTTAAAAACTCACTTCAATTCATGCGACAACCAACAAAAGTTGATTTTTCCCCCAGCTGGAAGCGTTTGTAAATTCAAAAATACTCACAAGGGCTACTTGCCCTCTCATACTGCCTTTGTGGATTTAGAAGCTTATCTCGATAATCGTAAGCCAGAGGGGGTAATAACAGCTAGACACGTAGCAATAGCTTATGGCTATATAGTGATAGACAGAAATAGCACTATAATAGATAGATATGTCCATCGGGGGGTACAGTGTATTGATCATATGTATGATAGACTTTCGTCTTTATGGGATTGGATAAAGATGAACACTCCCTGTTATCCGCTTCATATGACCAGGGAGCAGCATATACATTTTGCCATACAGAAGAAGTGCAACTTCTGTCATCAGGACTTTACTCTTACCAAACCAAAGGTGAGGCATCATGACCATCTAATGCCTAAGGCTAATTATTTAGGAGCACTCTGCAATAATTGCAATTTAAGGCAGAAAAATTCAGGTAAATATTTGCCTGTTATTATTCATAACCTATCATATGATATGGCTTTGATAATTAAAGAACTAAGTGTTAAAGCCCCAATCAATGTTTTAATGAAACAGGGATATAAATTCCTAAAGGTAGAAATAGGAGCACTACGTTTCCTGGATAGTCTAGCCTTCTTGTCCGCTGGTTTGGCTAGTTTGGCTCAGGCGCACATAGCTTCAAAATCACCCTTGAAATTCACAGAGGCGATGATAAGTCATCTACCCCCCGAAAGTTGGGGAAGCTTATTAACCGGCAAACAAGTGTTTCCTTATGAATATTGCAGCTCCCCAGAAAGGCTCGAAGAGAAGACTTTACCCCCAAAAAGAGCTTTCTACAGTTCTCTGTCTAAGAAGCATATTAGCCAAGAAGAATTCGATCATGCTCATCTGGTTTGGGAGAAAACAGCTTGTCAAACTCTAGGAGACTATCTCCTAGTATATCTCAGCTGTGATGTAGGACTTCTGGCTGACATATTCACCTTGCATAGGAGATTATTATACAACATCTATAATCTAGATGTTGTTCACTATGTTTCTCTCCCCGGCTTTGCCTATGATGCCTTCTTAAAAACCAGTGGAGTGGAATTAGAATTAATTACTGATCAGGAGCTTTATAACATCATACAGTCTAATATAAGAGGCGGCTTCACTACTGCTGTTAGGACGTTTGCTCAGGCCAATAACCAGTTCATTAATCCCAATTTTGATGAGAAAAACTTAGTAAGTAAATTTTTGCTATACTGGGATTTTAATTCTCTTTATGGTTCTTGCATGACTGAGGCGCTGCCCTACGCAAACATTCGAAAACTCTCACCCGCAGAAATGGCGAGTTTTCTCGCAAATGGCAGTCTTCTCCAGAAGAATCCTCAAGACTCTATAAAAGGTTACTGGCTTCTTATAGACACTCTAGGAATAGCCCCAGAATTAGCTCGCTACACGGATGACTTACCACTATGTCTCTATCACAAACAGATAACATTAGATGATCTATCTGAGTACAGCAAACAGCTATTGGCTATCAGTAATCAAAAACTACCCCGTAAAAATACTAAATTAGTGGGGGACCATCTCCCCAAACGAAACTACCTAATATCATTGCCTTTATTGCAGTTGTTCTTGGAGATAGGTCTACAAATTGAGAAAATTCATAGCATATATGAATTCTCACAAGGAAAATATCTGGCGGGCTTTGTTGAAACGAACGTGAGGCAACGCAATAGTAGCACTAGTAAAGACTGTCAGCGATTATTTAAATTGTTGACCAATTCTGTATTCGGCAAGACATTGTTTAATCCATCAAAATATGCCAACAAAACGAAGCTCATAACATCAGCGGGAGCATTTTTGCGAGCGGTGAGTAAGCCACTATTTAAGAAAGCCATAAAGCTTTCAGAAAACAAAGTATTGGTTACGACGGGGACGCCAGCCATAAAACTCACTTACCCTAATTACATAGGTTACCAGATACTAGAACTTGCCAAATTTAAGCTGTACCATTTTTGGTATATGATTCTTAAGAAAACATACCAAGACAAAATAAAACTAATCTATTCAGATACCGATAGTGTCATCGCCTGTTTAGAGGGCATCAAAAACCTTACTGATGAAATCGGTAAGGAACCATTGAGGAAATGGATAGACACATCTAATTTCCCCACAGATCATCCTCTCTACAATGACTCAAGGAAGGGATCTCTAGGCTTACTTAAAAGTGAGGTGGGGGACCGCCTTATTTCAGAAATAGTCTGCATTAAACCCAAAATGTATAGCATCCTGCTAGCAGATAATAACAACACTATCGCTGCAAAAGGAGTTCCTCAGTCTGAACAACAATTATTAACTCATAATAACTTTAGAAGTGTGCTGGAAGACGGTTCTAAACATACCTTCCAATATAGTCAAATTAGAAATTTAAAAGGTCAGATGACCACTATCACCACTAGGAAACGAGGTCTTAGCTCATTTGATGATAAGCGCTTTTACTTAGATGCCTATCACTCTGTATCCTATGGTCATCCAGATGCCAGAGAAACAAAGTTTAAATTATTTAAAGATAAAACAGATGACAAAGTGGAGGAAGACGAAGAAGCTAATAGCAGTACTGAAGAAGGGAGTACAGAAGAAGAAGAGGAACTAGAGATGAGAGACAGTTGCAATCTTTGGCGGGGAAGAGAAAAAACCGTAAGAGATTTTTTCCCCAGGGTCAAGCATCGACGCGAGAGAGGTAGATCTTCCGCCACTGCTCGTAGTTTCATGCTCTTAGAAGCTAGCTGTTCTGAGGGAGAGGAGGAATAAAACAATGTAATGTTAACTAATAAATATATTTGCTAAGAGAGACTTTTTTTGTTTTCACCCTTTGAAAAATTAGGTTATTATCCTTTTTCACACAGATGCCCCCGATGTAGCCGGAGAGCGGGCGCAGGGCTGATAATCACACCCGATGACCTCCAAAGAAGCAGGCCCGCCGCAACACTCCATCAGAGAGCCCCAGTCACCTGAATCCTTTGTACTGCCTCTCTCTCCCATCTATCAGTGTAATAGAGTTTGGGGAGTCAGAAGTGATCATTACTCTACTTCTGTTCCTACTTAGTAATAAGACTCTCTATCCCCTTGGGGGATGATTAAACATATTAAACTCCTACCCTGTCAGCCCTAAGGTCATACAGACCCCCCATTATCTCATTATTTTTCCATGGTCATTATCCCGGAATCCGGTTCCCTCGGGCGACCGGCTGCCCATCCATTACCGCGTTCTTTAAACCCAGCAGTGTTGTTGTGAAGTAGCAACAGTCGCGTCAGTGAGTCGCAGCCCCGGGAAAGGGGGGGGGGGGGACTCCCTCGGAGATGGTAAGCTTGTACCCAGTCACCTGAATCCTTTGTACTGTCTCTCCCATCTATCAGAGTGATTGAGTTTGGGGAGTCAAAAGTGATCATTACCCTACCTTCTTATAATTAGTAATTACACAGAAATAAGCCTCTCTCTCTCTCTATCCCCTTGGGGGATGTTTAAACATATTAAATCTTGTACCCCTGACAGCACCTGAGCTTATGAAGACCAACCCATTATCACATTCTTTTTCCACACTCATTATCCTGGGAATCTGCCCACCTGCACACCTGAATCCTTTTTTGTACTGCCTCTCCCATCTATCAGAGTGATTGAGTTTGGGGTGTCAGAAGTGATCATTACCTACCTTCCTATACTTAGTAATTACACAGAAATAAATCTCTCTATCCCCTGGGGGATGATTAAACATATTAAACTTGTACCCCCTGACAGCACCTGTGCTTATGCAGACCACCCATTATCACATTCTTTTCCACACTCATTATCCCGGAATCTGCCACCTGCACACCCGAATCCTTTGTTCTACTTTATGTACCTACTTATTAATGCATAGGAATAAGTCTCTCTATCCCCTTGGGCCATGATTAATCATATTAAACAATTACCCTGTCATGCAAACCCCATCATTATCGCATTTTCCATGGTCATTATCCGGCAGTGTTCCTAGATCGACCAATATATACTACTCCAGGACTCAAATCCTAGGTGTCCTTCATAAATGTTACATTGCTCACACTCCAACAGCTCGTCAAGTTCTAAAAACCATTTTTCTCCTTTTGCTCTTATCTAACACAGTCACGCATGCTTGCTGGAAGTCCAAGCCCCTCACACACCAAACCTCTTTTATCCCCTGCCTCCAACCCCGACCCCGCCATCCCTCCAATATTGTATTTCGTTCAATCCTCTCTACATGTTTTGGTAATCCCGCACCTCCTTGTAATTTCCAAACAATGGATTCTCTGCATTGCCCTCAGACATGACATCTCCACTGCCTCCAACATTCACCACCCATGCCTCACACTCAGATAAGAGGGTTGGTATAACTATACTCTCATACATTCCCCTGTTTGCTTCCATCGATAATGTTCTTTATCTCCACAGACTCTTCAGTCACCACTCACATTATTCCCCTCGTTAATTCTATGATTCACCTCACCTTTCATAGACCAATCTGCTGACACATTCTGAATACATTCACCTCCTCCATACTCTCCCTCCAATTTGATATTCAGTCTTTCGTTACCTAAAATTTTTGTTATCCTCATTTCCTTACTCTTTCCTATATTCACTTTTAATTTCCTTTTTTTAAATACCCTACCAAAATCATCAACCAACCTCTGTAACTTCTCTTCAAAATCTCCCAAAAGCACAGTGTCAGCAGCAAAGAGCAACTGTGACACCTTCCAATTTGTGTTAGATTCTTTTTCTTTTAACCCCACACCTCATGCCAATACCCACGCATTCTTACAACCACATCTATACATATATTGAACAACAATGGTGACATCACCCATTCTTGCCTAAAGCCTGGTTTTACTGGGGAAATAATTTCCCCCTCTCGTACATACTAGATCTAACCTGAGCCTCACTATCCTCATAAAAGCTCTTCACTGCTTACAATAACCTTCCTACTATTCCACACATATGCAACATCTGCCAGTCGCCTCTCATCTACCCTATTATACGCCTTTTCCAAATCCATAAATGAGACAAAAACCCCTTTACCCTTATCTAAATACTGCTCACCTATATGTTTCACTGTAAACACTTGGTCTACACACCCGTTTCCCTTCCTAAAGCTTCCTTGTTCATCTGCTATCCTGCTCTCCGTCTTACTTTTAATTCTGTCAATAATAACTCTATCATACACTTTACCAGGTATACTAAACAGACTTATTCCCCTATACTTTATGCACTCTCTTTTGGCCCCTTTGCCTTTGTACGAAAGAATTATGAATGCTCTCAACCAATCCCTAGGTACCTTATTCTCTTCCATACATTTATTAAATAAAATCATTAACCACTCCAAAACTATATCCCCACCTGCTTTTAACATTTCTATCTTTATCCCATCAATTCCAGCTGCCTTACCCTCTTCCATTCTATTAACTGCCTCACGAACTTCCCCCACACTCACAACTGGCTCTTCCTCACTCCTACAAGATGTTATTCCTCCTTGACCTATAAACGAAATCACAGCTTTCCTATCTTCATCAACATTTAACAATTCCTCAAAATATTCCCTCCATCTACCGAATACCTCTAACTCTCCATGTAATAACTCTCCTCTCCTATTTTAAACTATCAGTTGAATTCGTTCCCTAGACTTTCTCAGCTTATTACTCATGCTCCAAAATTTATTCTTATTTTCAACGAAATTTGTTGATATCTCTCCCACTCTCTCATTTACTCTCTTATTACATTCCTTCACCACTCTCTTTACCTCTCGTTTTCTCTCCACATTCTCCTTCATCCTTGTATCACTTCTACTCTGCAAAAACCTCTCATATGATAACTTTTTCTCTCTTATTACTCTCTTTACCTCATTATTCCATCAATCGCTCTTCTTCCCTCCCACACCCACTTTCCTGTAACCACAAACTTCTGCTGAACACTTTAACACTACATTCTTAAACCTACCCCATACATCTTCAACATCATTGCCTAATCTCTCACTAGCCCATCCATCCTCCAGTAGTTGTTATATCTTACCCTAACTGCCTCCTTCTTTAGCTTATAACCTTTCGCCTCTCTCTTACTTGCTACTTCCATTTTCCTTTTACTTTCACTATAGCTACTACTAAAATTTGATCTTATATATCCGTTGCCCCTCTATAAACATGTACATGCTGAAGTCCACCCAACAGTCTTTTATCTATCAATACATAATCCAACAAGCTACTGTCATTTCGCCATATATGTATCACATCTTGTATACTTATTTAACCTTTTTTCTTAAAACGTATATTGCATATAACCAAACCCCTTTGTATGCAAAGTTCGATCAATGTCCCCCCCATCATCATTTATACCTGGCACTCCAAACTTACCTATCACACCCTCTCTCAACGTTTCTCCCACTTCAGCATTTAGGTCCTCTACCACAATTACTCTGTCACTTGGTAGAAAAGTTCCTACACACTCGCTTAATATCTCCCAAAATCTCTCTCTCTTCTCTACACTTCTCTCTTCTTCAGGTACATACATACTCATTATGACCGACTTTCTTGCACTCCAGCTTTATTTTAATCCACATTATCCTTAAATTTATTCATTTATATTCCCTCTTCTTCCGTAACTGATCCTTCCTGGCCTATATATGAGGAGGTGCTCTGTATACAGTGTCCTTTGTTCAAACATAAGTGACGTCACACATTCTTGTATAAAACCCATAGTGACATCACACATCCTTATCTGAGATTCACAGTGGCATCACACATTGTTATCTAAGACTCACAGTGACATCACACACTATCTAAGAATCATCGTGACATCACACATTGTTATCTAAGTCACACAGTGACATCACACATCGTTTTCCATGACTCACACATCACTTTCTAATACTCAGTGACATCACACATCGTTATCTAAGGCTCACTGACATCAAACATCATATCTAAGACTTAGTGACGTCATACATCGTTGTCTAAATATATCACAAGAGTAATTCTTCAGTTGTGGAACTGATATCAACGATTCCCGTTGTTTAAATTATTTTACGATAGTGACAAATTTACCTGCACACAGGTGGATAATATTCTGTCTGTAAGATACTTCAATCATTACGCACTGACGCCCTTCAGAAGAGGAAGACTCAGTTATATTTAACGTTAAAGAGCTTAAAGGTATCACTTCAGGAACTTCTCACAAAGTGGGTGAGTGAACCGTAAAGATGAACCACTGCCCTCCAGGTGGCCGGGTCTGGTAACTCAGAACAAACTCTGAGACTAACAGTGGTCGCAAACTCTTAATTTATGCAACACTGTGGTTTTATATCTCATAGTATTAACAGCATACATCAAAACTATTGAGTTTATTGTGTATGATTAATTTCACGCAGATAACAGCAGCCTGAATGACAATAAAAATACAATAAAAATGTAAGTTAGAAGTATTCCAGGAAGACTTGACCTGGTGACTCAACAAACTTTACCTCCCGATGATCCAACTTGGCCACCAAGCTTCCTACCTTCTTTTATGCTGTTCTTTTTTCTTGGTAGAGAGGGTTATATTATGTTTTGCTATGTTATGTTATGTTTTATTTTGTCATATTATATTTTATTATGTAATATTATGTTACATTATGTTAATAAGCTATTAACATAACAGGGATATAAATGATATACATTACCGATACAATGGAAAAGTTGACACACATCTAACATAATGTTATATTTTATTGACAACGTTTCGCCCACAAGTCACACACATCTTCCTGAGCAGGTACATTAGTACATATAGGGAACATCATGATATTAAGAGTCAGGTGGAGAATGTTGAAGTTGATTGTTCAGCAGAGGTTGGAGTTGAGAAACACTTACCTAGCATGAGCCTTTAAGTTTGTTGCTAATTATGACAAGGTTGAAGAAATTTCCTAGAAAGAGCTTCAGTTAAGTTGTAAAAGCTTCGTTTTAAAGTCTAGTGAAAACCGACCAACCAGCAGGATCTTCTCCACTTCTCCTCTCACCACAACACCAAAACTAAACGTAACGTTATCATAAGCTTCTTCCTTCAAGACCTTGAAATCTGTAGTAGTGAATTACTTGAGGAAGAATTCTCTTTCATCGAAGAAGTATTTTCTAAACTTGACTATTCTCATCACTTCATTATAGACTGCTGACGCCGGGCATATAACATATTCAGATAACCCACACATAGCAGAGAGAAAAACTTATGAAGAACGTGAGCCAATATATAGACGAGGACAGGGATGGGAGAAGCAGAAAAGAGAAGTAATGGAAGTGGTAATGATGGTGGTGGAAGTAGAAGTGGGAGTAATTTGTGCCACAAGATATAGAAAGGGGAATGAAGGGAGGCAGTAGTAATAGTAATAGTAGTAGAGTAGACAGAAATAATAGTAAAGGAGTGGTAGTCATAGTAGTAGTAGTAGTAGTAGTAGTAGTAGTAGTAGTAGTAGTAGTAGTAAAAGAGTAAGACAAGAAAAAGGAGCACTACAGGAGAGCTAAGGACCCACAAGGTGGGAAACTGATGATAGGACAAACTAAAGCAGAAAAATTAAAAAAAAAAACTTAGAGAAATATGGTAAAGATGAAAGGAGAAGTGGTAGGGAGAGAAGTCACGAGTGTTATGAAGTCTGGAGCATTTGACAATGTAAGGAGAAAGGAAAGCATCTACAGAGACAAAGTCAGGATTAAGATTCACACAAGGAAAGTTGTTTATAAGGGATGATTCAACATGACGACGGTTGTGAAGGCTAGAAGTAGGATAGACAGTTTTGGCAGAGGACCAGCCAGTAGGATGACAGAAAATAGCATTATTGGAGTCGGCAAGTCTAACACATTTTTTGTGCTCTTTAAGTCCGTCAGAAAGATAGCGGCCAGTGTCTCCATTTTTCTGCCTAGTGTTTTCTGTCCTTCAGCTTTCTCCCCCATCCCCTGTGATTTTGGTCATACCCCACGTGGGTCCTTAGCACTCCTGAGGTGCTCGATTTTCTTGTCATTAGACTGATCCCACTTCTTATACTACTACTACGACTACCACTCCTTTGCTACTACTACGACTACCACTCCTTTACTACTATTACTGACTACCACTCCTTTACTACTATTTCTGCTTCTACTTTCTACCTTTTCTACTACTATTATTACTAATATTGCCTCCAACACAAACTCCAATAAGTTCAAAACTTACTACAGTAAAAAATGTGTCACCCCAAACACTTATTAACACTTATTATGACTACGTGCGAAAAGAACTAAGTAAGTGAATCCTAACTAAAAGTAGTGGGGCAGATTCATCTCTGCCAAATTCCTCAAACATGGTGTCTTTGAACTGTCAATCCCCATAATAAATTTGTTCATCACCAACAGTAACTTCCCGGAGGAGTTCATGGAGGCCAGAGTTAATCCGATATTTAAGAAAAACATGTCTGATGTCAGCATCTATAGGCCTGTTAGCATACTCAGTGTGATGTCAAAAAATTTCAGAAAAAGCGGTGTACTATCAAGTAGGTAAATATCTTAATGACAAAAACATAGTTATCAATCAGGTTTCAGGAACTCTTACTCTGCCGACACCTCCCTAATTAATCTGATGGACTATCTGAGAATTCAAATATCGTTAGGGAATCTCATAGGTATGGTGACCCTCGACTTACAAAAGACCTTCGATAGGGTCAACCATAAAATATTATATTAGAAACTAAAAGCTATCGATATAGGTTCTGTAAACTGGTTTAAGTCCGACCTGAGGAACAGGAAACATTGTCAAGATCATCAACACAGACTCAGAACTCCTGCCGATAGCATTTGGGGTTCCCTAAGGTAATATTCTGGGTCCCATACTGTTTCTATATTACGTAAACGACATACCCATCAGAGTCAAGTGTAAGCTTCTGTTTTATATAGGCGACAGTGCTCTGTTAGTCTCAGGTAGAGACTCACAAGAAATAGCTAATATACTATCACTAGAGCTAGAGTCCAGCAGCAAACGGTTAATAGACAACAAACTATGACTACACCTCGGGAAAACAGAAGCCATACACTTTGACAGGAAAAGTAAACTAAGAAGGAAAAATAGTTTTAATGTCCAGTGTAATGGGGAACCATCACTTCAGTATCTTCAGTAAAATATCTGTGAATCCCCTTTGACTCGAGCATGTTAGGAAAATTGATGGGGAACAATGTAGTATAACGACTGCCAGGCTAAAGTTCCTTTATATACAGGCACAGTGTTTACCTACTGAGGCTCGCACGACCCTATGTCTAGCTCTTATACAATGTCATATAGATTATTCTCTTCATGGTACTTTGCCTTAACAAAAAAAAAAAAAAAAGATGAAAGATAGACTACAAATTACCCATAACAAAATGGTGAGATTCATCCTGAGCCTGGGTCCATGAGAGCATATAAGTCAGGACGAATTACAACAACTTGATATACTGAACGATAAAGACAGAGCAGAGCAACCGAAGCTAAATCACTTTTATAAAATTGTTGACAAGCACTGGAATACAAACAGAATGCAGATGTAGTATACATAGATTTTGCAAAAGCCGTTGACAAGTGAGATCATGGTGTATTAGCACACAAAATGCGTGCTAAAGGGATAACTGGCAAAGTAGGCAGATGGATCTTCAACTTTCTAACAAATTAATCACAAAGAGTAATGGTAAACAGAGTTAAATCAGAAGCTGCCATAGTGAAGAGCTCTGTCCCACAAGGCACAGTACTCGCCCCTATCCTGTTACTCATCCTCGTATCAGACAGACAGAGATGTAAACAATAGCACCGTATCGTCCTTTGCAGGCGATACTAGGATCTACATGAGAGTGTCATCCATTGAGGACACGGCAAATCTCCGAGAAGATATAAACCAAGTTTTCCAATGGGTAACAGAGAACAATATGATGTTCAATGAAGACAAATTCCAACTACTCCGTTATGATAAACTGGAGGAAATAATAACTAGGACTGAGTATACTACAAACTCCAATCACACAATAAAGTGGAAAAGTAATGTGAAGGACCTGGAAGTGGTAATGTCTAAGGATATCACGTTCAAGGATCTCAATAGTGTCACTATCCCATCTGCGAGGAAACTGATAGGATGCATAATGAGAACATTCATGACAAGAGATGTCAAGCCAATGATGATCCTTTTTAAATCACTTGTTCGCTCTAGGCTGGAATACTGCTGTACATTAAAATATCCATTTAAGGCAGGTGAAATTACAGATCTAGAGAATGTACGAACGTACAGAGAACCTTTACTGCACATATAAGTTCCATCAAACACCTTAACTACTGGGAACGTTTGGAAGTACTTGACGTGTACTCATTGGAGCGCAGTCGAGTAAATACATCCATAACTCCAGTACTTGAAATGCGGAGTGTTGTGGTATTCGTAGAGCAGGAACTCCTCCCCCTCCCCCCCGTCCCTGCAGATGAAGCCCATTCTCGTATCACATATGATAACCGTATATTCTCGTGTCACGAATAATAACCATATATTTTCATATTACGAATGATAACCGTATATTCTTGTGTCACTAATGATAACCGTATATTCTCGTGTCACTAATGATAACCGTACATTCTCGTGTCACTAATGATAACCGTACATTCTCGTGTCACTAATGTGTCACTAATGATAACCGTACATAACCGTACATTCGAGAAGTCACTAATGATAACCGTACATTCTCGTGTCACTAATGATAACCGTCGTGTCACTAATGATAACCGTACATTCGAGAAGTCACTAATGATAACCGTACATTCTCGTGTCACTAATGATAACCGTACATTCTCGTGTCATTAATGATAACCGTACACTAATGATAACCGTACATTCTCGTGTCACTAATGATCGTGTCACTAATGATAACCGTATATTATCGTGTCACTAATGATAACCGTACATTTCGTGTCACTAATGATAACCGTATATTCTCGGTTATCCTAGACAGGTTATCCTAGACCTCGTTGTCAAGCGCACCATTGCTCTTTTATAAATTGTTTATTTAATGTTATATATACTTTTTTATTAGTAACTTTTCAAAGTCATCCAGTGAGAACCTAACGTATCTTAACTTAACAGCCGCCTAACCTAATGTAAGTAAACTTAACTTAACCTCCGCCTAACCTAAAGTAACTAAACTTAACCTCCTCCTAACCTAAAGTAACTAAACTTAACCTCCGCCTAACCTAACCTCCAACCTCCGCCTAACCTAACGTAACTTAATTTAACCTCCGCCTAACCTAACGTAACTAAACATAACTTAACCTCCGCCTAACCTAACGTAACTTAATTTAACCTCTGCCTAACCTAACGGAACTCAACTTAACTTAACCTTCACTTAACCTAACGTAACTAAACTTAACCTCTGCTTAACCTAATGTAACTAAACTTAACTTAACCTCTGCCTAACCTAACGCAAAATATAGACAATTATATTTGTAAGGTGAGTAGTGCACTGAGGAGTCTGTGGAGTCAAAGAACTTTGTCAATGAAAGCAAAGAGGGGAATGTAAGAGAGTATAGTTATACCAACGCTCTTACCTGAGTGCGAAGCATGAGTTGTGAATGTTACAGGAAGAAGGCTGGAGGCAGTGGAGATGTTGTGTCTGATGGCAATGTGTGGTGTGATTATAATGCAGAGAATTTGAAATTTGGAAATTAGGAAGAGGTACGAGATTACCAAAATTATTACCCAGAGGGCTAAGGAGGGGTTCTTGAGGTGGTTCGGACATGTGGAATAAAATAAAATGACTTCGAGAGTGTATAAATCTGTAGTGGAGGGAAGGCGGGGTAGAGGTCGCCCTAGGAAAGGTTAGAGGGAGGGGGTAAAAGAGGTTTTGTGTGCGAAGGGCTTGGACTTCCAACAAGCATGTGTGAGCGTGTTAGATAGGAGCGAATGGAAACCAATGGTTTTTAGGACTTGATGTGCTCTTTGAGTGTGAGCAAAGTAATATTTATGAAGGGATTCAGGGAAACCGGCAGGCCGGACTTGAGTCCTGGAGATGGGAAGTACAGTGTCTACACTCTGAAGGAGGGGTGTTAATGTTGCAGTTTTATAACTGTAGAACAAGCCCACTCTAGCAAGACAGTGATGGAGTGAATGGTGGTGAAAGTTTTTCTTTCTCGGGCCACCGTGTATTGGTGGGAAACGGCCGATGGGTTAATAAAAATAAAAAGTAAGTTTACAGGAAGAATTAAGATGACGTGGGGATCCTCGTAAATAAATTAATGAATTTAAGTAAGGCAAGATGGCAGCTTCGTGGGTAAGCATCTACTTATGTCATCTCTCTCGACCCATTTTTTTCTGTTGAAATGTGTTTCCGAAGTAATCAGGTTCATTTCAGAAACACGCTAGTGTTGCTTTCCTATACTGGGATGTGAAAGGTTGGTTGATTTGTTAGGTAGTGATTCTGACATCTGTACGAGAACCATTATGGTTGTATTTCTCCCCTGCACAATACAAGCTAATTATACTTTAATAAGAAAATGAGGATTAAGAGCTCAATATATACTAAGTGTTGAAGAGATATGCACTATATTCGTTTCAGTAGATTAACATATGTGGGTATCTGGGTATCTATACTTGTAGATGTTTCACCATTCATTTGTGAAACATCTACACATAAAGATACCCAGATGTTGCACATGTGTCTAATTCTTCATTCTGTTGATATTGTATACAGTACATGTACATTAATGCCTGTGTTTTATAAACGCTGAGGTATGTATTTGAGGTCACCTTCAGTTTACCAGGAGACCCAGCAGGTGCAGGTGAGCCAGCAGGTGCAGGTGAGCCAGCAGGTGCAGGTGAGCCTGGGTCTTGGATTACTGAAGCTTCTGCAGCACCTACTTCACCTGGTGTGTTACTCTCATTACCCAGTGTTCCAGGTCACCTAATTAGCTAAAGCGGCTACCGTTATGAATTGCTTTTATGCACAGTCCCATATATTTTTAAGAATTTTTAACCAGTAGGTAACTTTTATGCGCGCCTGGAGAATGTCCATTGAGAAAGTAACTGTTAGTTTGTCTCTGAGACTTGGGACGAAATTTCCTCTACAACTGTTTCCTTGAAAGAAAGAGGATGGTGCCTAGATGCCGAGGAAGAGGTGTTGATCCAAGAATTTGGAGCTACCTTCCTTTTCTTTAGATTAATTCTGATATCATTGCATTCCCCAGGCGTTGAATGACCTCTAAATGTTTAGCGCTCTCCTGTGAAATTAATTATAAGAGTAGTGAATAATAATAATAATAATAATAATAATAATAATAATAATAATAATAATAATAATAATAATTTCGTTTACTTAGTCTTCCTATGGTTTTTCCATGCAATTTCTTTGTTGAGTGTTTTAAGGAGTGTGCGTCAAGGAGCCTTGTAGTAACCAGTGCCGGTGAACGTGTGAAGGCAGACGTGTAACCTATGGGCAACTTTAATTTAGGAGACGTTTTGCTCACCAAGAGATTCCTAAATTCAATACAGAGTTCATATAATCTAAAATGGAAGGTCAGCTGTAGCGAGATCAGATGTAATATAATGTGTCAAACATCAGATGTAATATAATGTGTCAAACATCAGATGTAATATAATGTGTCAAACATCAGATGTAATATAATGTGTTTAGCATCAAATGTAATATAATGTGTCAAGCATCAGATGTAATATAATGTGTCAAGCATCAGATGTAATATAATGTGTCAAGCATCAGATGTAATATAATGTGTCAAACATCAGATGTAATATAATGTGTCAAGCATCAGATGTAATATAATGTGTCAAACATCAGATGTAATATAATGTGTCAAGCATCAGATGTAATATAATGTGTCAGACATCAGATGTAATATAATGTGTCAAACATCAGATGTAATATAATGTGTCAAACATCAGATGTAATATAATGTGTCAGACATCAGATGTAATATAATGTGTCAAACATCAGATGTAATATAATGTGTCAGACATCAGATGTAATATAATGTGTCAAACATCAGATGTAATATAATGTGTCAAACATCAGATGTAATATAATGTGTCAAACATCAGATGTAATATAATGTGTCAAACATCAGATGTAATATAATGTGTTTAGCATCAAATGTAATATAATGTGTCAAGCATCAGATGTAATATAAAGTGTCAGACATCAGATGTAATATAATGTGTCAAACATCAGATGTAATATAATGTGTCAGACATCAGATGTAATATAATGTGTCAAACATCAGATGTAATATAATGTGTCAAACATCAGATGTAATATAATGTGTCAAACATCAGATGTAATGTGTCAGACATCAGATGTAATATAATGTGTTTAGCATCAAATGTAATATAATGTGTCAAGCATCAGATGTAATATAATGTGTCAGACATCAGATGTAATATAATGAGTCAAACATCAGATGTAATATAATGTGTCAGACATCAGATGTAATATAATGTGTCAGACATCAGATGTAATATAATGTGTCAGACATCAGATGTAATATAATGTGTCAAGCAACAGATGTAATATAATGTGACAAACATCAGATGTAATATAATGTGTCAGACATCAGATGTAATATAATGTGTCAAACATCAGATGTAATATAATGTGTCAGACATCAGATGTAATATGTGCCAAACATCAGATGTAATGTGTCAGACATCAGATGTAATATAATGTGTTTAGCATCAAATGTAATATAATGTGTCAAGCATCAGATGTAATATAATGTGTCAGACATCAGATGTAATATAATGTGTCAAACATCAGATGTAATATAATGTGTCAGACATCAGATGTAATATAATGTGTCAGACATCAGATGTAATATAATGTGTCAAACATCAGATGTAATATAATGTGTCAGACATCAGATGTAATATAATGTGTTTAGCATCAAATGTAATATAATGTGTCAAGCATCAGATGTAATATAATGTGTCAAGCAACAGATGTAATATAATGTGACAAACATCAGATGTAATATAATGTGTCAGACATCAGATGTAATATAATGTGTCAAACATCAGATGTAATATAATGTGTCAGACATCAGATGTAATATAATGTGTCAAACATCAGATGTAATATAATTTGTCAGACATCAGATGTAATATAATGTGTCAGACATCAGATATAATATAATGTGTCAAACATCAGATGTAATATAATGTGTCAGACATCAGATGTAATATAATGTGTTTAGCATCAAATGTAATATAATGTGTCAAGCAACAGATGTAATATAATGTGACAAACATCAGATGTAATATAATGTGTCAGACATCAGATGTAATATAATGTGTCAGACATCAGATGTAATATAATGTGTCAGACATCAGATGTAATATAATGTGTCAGACATCAGATGTAATATAATGTGTCAGACATCAGATGTAATATAATGTGTCAAATATCAGATGTAATATAATGTGTCAAACATCAAATGTAATATAATGTGTCAAACATCAGATGTAATATAATGTGTCAAACATCAGACGTAATATAATGTGTCAGACATCAGATGTAATACAATGTGGCGTTAGGGACACTGTCAGTTAACGGAGGACAATATTTTAGATATGTTAAATTTCTCATTGTTTTACACAGCTGTGTTGCTTTGTCATATCACGACTGACTGTGCACCGGCGCCTGTCAGTTGCTCTTGCTTTAAGATGACTTTAGCCTCGTGTACACTGAGACATATGTCTCTCTTGGTGTATATAACTTAATGAAATTTAGGAGTTGGTGGTTAATGGAGTTCAAAGCCGATCAATTACACGAGGGTCACTGTATAGCTGCATCTGACAATACTAATTTAATACCAAAAAATAGAGATTAAAGTAAATTCTCAACCTATATATATATATATATATATATATATATATATATATATATATATATATATATATATATATATATATATATATATATATATATATATATATATATATATATATATATATATATATATATATATATATATATCCTGTCAATTTTAATTAAACTTTAGCGAGAATTTTTTTTTCCTAGTGTAAAGACTATGGGATTCATTGTGAGCTGTTTTAAAAGTAATTGTCACGCTGTTTAATAACGATTTTCTTAGTGATTTTTTTCCGTTTTTTTTTTTTTTTTGGCGCGCGTGTTTGTGTGTGTGTGTGTGATAGGTAGATTTAAGTTAAGAAAGAACTACTGTACGACAACAACTGCTCAGATGAATGTACTAAGCGTGATTAAAATTTAATTTGTGTTAAATTTAGTTTAAATAAATGCATATCAGTGAGAGTATTTACATGGTGATCAGTATGATTCAAGTGAAGACATGTGCAAGTTTCAATAAAAGTGGTTAAAATAGAGTTTTAATCTAGTAAAATGGGAGTAATATTTTTACATTCACTTGGTCAAACGATATATAGAGAAAAATAAACAATTTAATGTCAGAATAAAGGAAAAATTCGTAAAAAAAAAAAAAAAAAAAAAAGACCACTCCTTTTTTCCCCGGGAAGATTTTTGCCAAGTGACGGTTTAAATCCAGTAAATTGGTTTCAATATTCCACTTCCTCGTGAAAATACTGAAACTGTTTGTAAGGGAACACAAACTGTCAGGTAGTGTTAGTAGTCGACTTCAGAACACTAGAAAAATAAATTCGTATGTAGTGAATGCAAACGAAGGTCATGTCAGTTGACAGTGAAGCCTCGTCCTGTTTTAATTTCCCATTCAACTGGGCTCCACAGAGAAACCGCGAACAAACTTTCAAAATATTCAATATATTCGGTGATACAAAGGATACAGAATTCCAAAAGAAATGTTTAAATTCTTCCATCGTAAGTTTCCACGTATTGTGGGCGGAAATTACTAAGTTTCTCATAAATGTTAGGATTATATATTGTTGTCAGGGAGAGTATTTTGTGTGTGTGTGTGTGTGTGTGTGTGTGTGTTTGTGTGTGTGTTTGTGTGTGTGTGTTTGTGTGTGTTTGTGTGTGTGTGTTTGTGTGTGTGTGTTTGTGTGTGTGTTTGTGTGTGTGTGTGTAGACCTTTGTAAAGATCACTAAGGAACCTTCGAGTGAACACGCTGGTGATAAGCAAAGACTCCCTGGTAGAAACCATCAGATTTTTCGAGCATAGAAATCTAGGCCTCTCCTTACACCTTTCGGAATGTTAAATAATGTCTTACAGCGAACACATCACTGAACAAGTCACAAGTGCCCTTCAAGGAGAGCAAATCGTTGCTTCGATTATTTGAAGATTATTTGAGCTCACCGTGATGCCCCACTTGGGTCTAGAGTCACTGGAACGAATCACAAGGCAACGCAGAAAGCACTACCCGCGTTTCTATCCTCGTTTACTGCATCCAGTGAATTATTGAGTGAGATAGTCCCAGAACACTTGAATGGTACTGTAGGAACTCATAAACTAATGTTTATCAAATCATTGTGAGAGTGAGATATCTTTGCAGAATCTGAGAGACCATAAACAGGCCAACTGACACAGCAACATTGTGGAGAAAATCGCCCAAATATTGCTCGACAATAACATACTGGGAATTTTTTTCATAAATGTGTCTAATTACTTCTTTAGTACACACCCCGCTCCTCAAGCTGTTTGTAATAGTGTAATTATAAGGAATATCTGCATCAGTGTATCGGCAGATCTTTTTGCACTCATTTGCCATATCTCAGGAGCAAAATATACCAGACACGAAGAGATGAGTGATATTGTAGAGGGAAGCTTTGCCATAGTCTGCTTCCCATCAAATCAAGAACCTCAGGTAACCTGGACTAACGGTAGCCAGAAGTATCCAGAGGGAGTCACCTTACAATATTAAAAGTATGCAACATCTGGTCACAAGACAAACCTCTGGCTATCTGAAATACGAATTTTAACTGCTAAGTCTATTTTTATCCATACTATATCAACTTATTTATTAATGTCTGACCAAAACTTTTTTCGTGTATTCAACAAAATATTGCTTTAAAACTCTCTTTTACCGATTAAACACAGCCACAAACAAACACACACACACACACACACACACACACACACTCGGCGGGAGTAACAGCGTACTCAGTGCTCACGGGTTTTGGGCTCTTTCTGGCCTATCCAAGGATATTTGAGGGATCATATAAGTGTTAGAGCCCGGTGAACAAGTCGGGAAGTGAAATACAAGCTGCCTAAACCAGAAAAGGGAGGCGAGGGCTACAAAATACTTAAATAATTTTGGAGTGAAATCAGTGCCAGAAATGGGGAGAGGCCTAGAGCCGGGCGCAGGAGTGTTGCCATAAGCAACACTTCTACAAATTCAAAATAATAAGTGTGATCCAAGACAGAGAGTTAAGTACAAGTCAAGGACAGATGAGGTAGTGCATAAAGTGAAGGGAAAGAAAGAAAAAAAAATAACTAACGATTATATTGGGACGTTGATGTTTTTCTCGAAGCAACGGTATCCATAATAAAGAATGAAAGCGTCCAACTAATCAGTAAAGTTCACATCTTGATAGTGCAGTGCATTAGATAATAGCAAGTGTATTGGATAGCAACAGTGTATTAGAACTAACAAGTGTATAAGATAATAACAGTGTTAGATAATAACAAGCGGTACAACACTGAGTCGTGGTCTCATGGGCCAGGCATAGTGCCAGCCATCATAAATGATAAGTGGAAAGGTGTGACCCATAGGTAGTCAGTGAAGGGCAGATCTAGTACTGGGATTGATGCATTGTAAATGGGATCAAAATACAGACAGAAGAAACTGAAGTGGAACCAGGAGTCAGGAGTCAACGAGTTCAGCGCTGCCAGCCGTATGTACTTGCCTAAGCGTGGTGTTGTGGGTCGGGTACTTAGCTAGGTCCTGCCAACTGTAAGCATGGAGGTCCTAACTTAGTGTGAGCAAGGAATAGGAAAATAACCAGCAGTAATTGGTACTTAAATCCAGAAAGTGCATTAACTGGAGAAGGTAGCATTACTAGGAAAGAGAGCTGGGACTACAAATCTGAGCCTACATGACAGAGTGCGTGTAACGATTACTTTTCAACCACATACTAACTTCCCCTCCCCTACCATCCCCCTAACCATTTCTCCCCCTGATCAGGTGTGAGGAGAGGGAAATGGGTAGCTGGTGAGGGGTAACGTTAGACACACACACACACACACACACACACACACACACACACACACACACACACACACACACACACACACACACACACACACACAAGGGTAGACACTTGTAGAAGTTGCGAGAGGCTAAGTTTTAGAACCTAGTATTACTTTGGGTATTCTATAAGTAGAAGTGATAAGTGTTAGAATTACTATTGGTATTAGAATTACTGGTATTACTACTGGTATTTATTAACAGTATGAATACTTAGAAGAGAAGAGCACTATTCCTGGTCACACACACACACACACACACACATACACCTGGCATACCCCCTACCTCCCCCACTGTCCCTCTCTCCCCTCGATTCCATCCCCCTCGATTTCTCTCCCCTTCGCTCTCTCTCTCCTCTCTCTCTCTCTCTCTCTCTCTCTCTCTCTCTCTCTCTCTCTCTGTCTTTCTCTTTCCACCTCTCGTTCTCTCTATCTCTCTCCTTACACACACCTTCCATTCATCTTCCCTTTCCTCCTACCTCTCCCCCCTGGCTTCCCCTCACATCCCTCCCTTCCCACTTATCAACCCCAGCCTACTCCCTATCATTCTCTCTCCCTCTCTCTCTATTCCTCTCTCTCTCCCTCTCTCACACAAGCTTCTCTCTGTGGTAAAAAAAATGGGTAACCCAAGAGGGCAGAGACCCAGGGGTCAGGAGGCCGAACCCAGGAGGGAGGAACCTGGGAGAGAAGATTGGGAGATAGAGCTCACAAAAATGGAGGAAGAGTGGGGAAGGAAGCTAGTAGAGCTCGGGAAGGTAATGGAGGAGAGGATAGCTGAAGAGAGGATGTGGGAACTACAAATCTTAGCAGCAGAAAATAAGATAAAGTGCTTAGAAGAGGAGCTACAAAACCTGAAACAGACTAGAGACACAAATGACAGTACAGACATGACATCAGGAACTTCTATACCAGACACAGACAAAGGGGATGTAGGGATTCAGGTAAAGATGAGTACGGGAAGCCTGAAGACAACGAAGGTAACATGACATATGCAGAGACTCTAACAGTGAACTACAGTGGCAGGGAACAGCTGGGCAGGGAAGACAGTCCACTGAGCATAGGGGCTGCAGCAAGGGCAGGAGTTGAAGGCAGGAACGTTTCGATCGAAACAGCTAAAACACCTCAGAGGATGCAAAGAGAAATACAGTGGGAGGAGGAGAGGGAGAGGTCAGTGTTTGTCTACGGGCTCCAAGAAGTCGAAGGGGAAACCTACGATGAAAGAAACCAGGGGGAGAAGAAAGCGATCGAAGGTATCATGAAAGCAATGGGTGAGGGAGACATGACACAGGTTGCAAATTTTCGGAAAATTGGGTGGTTTGCAGGTGGAAGGAAACGGCCTGTCAAAGTAATCTTCAAGGCAGAATCAACTCGAACCAGGGTCCTGCAGGTGAAAGCATGACTGAGGGACAAACCAGAGTACCGGAGAGTGTACCTAGATCGCGACAGAACACAGCAGGAAAGGACGATACTGAGAGAGAGAGGGTACAAAGACGAAAGGAGGAACGGGATGCATCGATGAAGACGAGCAGAACCCAGATTCAGGTGGAAGGACAAATACACCCTACAGAGATACCCACAGAAGGACCCCAACCACAACAACCCCAAAACAGCTGAATAATCTCAACCAAAACCCGCACACTGTTTCCTCTGCCCCCACCCCCATCACAAACCCCACCCCTACAGCAGCCCCCTATGGGCACCCTGCCCCCACCCCTCACCACAAACCCCACCCACATCGTGACAACCCCAGTGCAGCTGAACCAGCTCAACCAAAACCCACACACTGTTCCCTCTGCCCCCACATCACAAACCCCACTGCTACAGCAGCTCCCTATGGGCACTCTGGCCTCACCCCCCCATCACAAACCCCACCCACACCACAAACCCCATAGGCCCCCCAGGGCTCCCGCTCCCCCAACCCCATTATTCTCCCAGGTCCACCGTGCTAGACAAGAAGCTGAAGGTGTGATACACAAACTCAGATGGAACAGCAAATAAATACGAGGAGTGGCATGAAAGAATCAGCGAGAAGTCCCCAGACATCATAGCAGTCACAGAAACGAAACTCACTGAGACAATAACAGATGCAGTCTTCCCACCGGGATATCAGATCCTGAGGAAAGATAGAATGAGCAGAGGGGGAGGAGGGGATGCACTGCTCATAAAAAGCCGATGGAGTTTTGAGGAAATGGAATGCATGGACGAGATTGGAGAAGGGACTACATAGTAGGTACAATTCAATCTGGGGAACATAAGGTAGTCATTACAGTGATGTATAACCCACCACAGAACTGCAGGAGGCCAAAAGAGGAATATGATGAGAGCAACAGAGCGATGGTGGACACACTGGCTGAGGTGGCACGAAGAGCTCAATCGTGCAGAGCAAAGTTACTGGTTATGCGTGATTTCAACCACAGGGAGATCGATTGGGAAAACCTGGAGCCTCATGAGGGCCCCGAAACATGGAGAGCCAAGATGATGGATGTGGTAGTGGAAAACCTCATGCATCAACACAACAGGGACACTACCAGAGAGAGAGGGGAGGATGAACCAAGACTGGACCTTGTGTTCATCCTGAGTACCTCAGACATTGATGACATCACACACGAGAGGCCCCTCGGAGTTAGTGACCACGTAGTCCTGAGTTTTGATTACATAGTAGAGTTACAAGTGGAGAGGGTAACAGGAGTCGAAGGGGAAAAGACAAACTATAAAAGAGGGGAATACACAGGTATGAGTAACTTCCTGTGGGAGGTGCAGTGGGACATAGAAATGGTAGGAAAGTCAGTAAATGAAATGATGGAATACGTAACAACAAAATGCAAGGAGGCAGAGGAAAGGTTTATTCCCAAGGGCAACAGAAACAATGGGAAAACCAAAGCGAGTACTTGGTTTACCCGAAGGTGCAGGGAGGCAAAAACTAAGTGCATTAGAGAATGGAAGAGGTATGAAGGCAAAGGACCCAGGAAAACAAGGAGATCAGTCGAAGAGCCAGAAACGAATATGCACAGATAAGGAGGGAGGCCCAGCGACAGTACGACAATGACATAGCATCGAAAGTCAAGTCTGACCCGAAACTGCTGTTTAGCCACATTAGGAGAAAGACAACAGTCAAAGACCAGGTGATCAGGCTGAGGAAAGAAGGTGGGGAACTCACAAGAAACAATCAAGAGGTATGTGAGGAGCTCAACATGAGATTTAAGGAAGTATTCACAGAGGGGACAGGAAGGACTCGGGGAAGACAGGACAGTACGGGACACCAACAGGGAATAGCCCAACAAGTGCTGAATGATATGCACACAACTGAGGAGGAGGTGAAGAAGCTGTTAAGTGACCTTGATACCTCAAAGGCAATGGAACCCGACAACACCTCCCCTTGGGTCCTCAGGAAGGGAGCAGATGTACTGTGCGTGCCATTAACCACAATCTTCAACACATCCCATGAAATTGGGCAACTACCTGAGGTATGGAAGACCGCAAATGTAGTTCCCATTTTTAAAAAAGGAGACAGAAAAGAGGCACTAAATTACAGACCAGTATCACTGACGTGTATAGTATGCAAAGTCATGGAGAAGTTTATCAGGAGGAGAGTGGTGGAGCACCTGGAACGGAACAAGATTATAAACGACAAGCAGCACGGATTCATGGAAGGCAAATCCTGTGTCACAAACCTTCTGGAGTTTTATGACAAAGTCACAGAAGTAAGACACGAGAGAGAGGGGTGGGTTGATTACATTTTCTTGGACTGCAAGAAGGGCTTCGACACAGTTCCTCACAAGAGACTAGTGCAGAAACTAGAGGATCAGGCGCATATAACAGGAAGGGCACTGCAATGGATCAGAGAATACCTGACAGGGAGGCAACAACGAGTCATGGTACGGCATGAGGTATCACAGTGGGCGCTGGTGACGAGCAGGGTCCCACAGGTGTCGGTCCTAGGACCAGTGCTATTTTTGGTATATGCGAATGACATGATGGAAGGGATAGACTCAGGGGTGTCCCTGTTCGCAGATGATGTGTAGTTAATGAGGAAAATTAAATCAGATGAGGATAAGGCAGGACTTCAAAGAGACCTGGACAGGCTGGACATGTGGTCCAGCAACTGGCTTCTTGAATTTAACCCTGCCAAATGCAAAGTAATGAAGATCGGAGAAGGGCAAAGAAGACTGCAGACAGAGTATAGGCTAGGTGGCCAAAGACTGCAAGCCTCGCTCAAGGAGAAAGCTCTTGGGGTGACCATAACACCAAGCATGTCTCCAGAGGCACACATCAACCAGATAACTGCTGCAGCATATTGGCGCCTGGAAAACCTGAGAATAGCGTTCCAATACCTTAGAAAGGAATCGTTCAAGACACTGTACACTGTGTACGTCAGGCCCATACTGGAGTATGCAGCACTAGTTTGGAACTCACACCTGGTCAAGCACGTCAAGAAATTAGTGAAAGTGAAAAGGTTTGCAACAAGGCTAGCTCCGGAGCTCAGGGGTATGTCCTACTAAGAAAGGTTGAGGGAAATCGGACTGACGACATTGGAGGACAGGAGGGTCAAGGGAGACATGATAACGAAATACAAAATACTGCGTGGAATAGATAAGGTGGACAAAGACAGATTCTTCCAGAGAGGGGACACAGAAACAAGGGGTCACAATTGGAAGCTGAAGACTCAGACGAGTCAGAGGGATGTTAGGAAGTATTTCTTCAGTCATAGAGTCGTCAGGAAGTGAAAAAGCCTAACAAGTGATGTAGTGGAGGCAGGAACCATACATAGCTTTAAAACGAGGTATGACAAAGCTCATGAAGCAGAGAGAGAGAGAGGACCTAGTAGCGATAAGTGAACTGAGTGTCGACCCCTGCAACCACAATTAGGTGAGTACATACACACACACGCACAAGTCACAAACCTACTGGAGTTCTATGACAAGGTGACAGCAGTAAGACAAGAGAGAGAGGGGTGAGTGGATTGCATCTTCTTGGACTGCAAGAAGGCGTTCGACACAGTACCACACAAGAGATTAGTGCAAAAACTGGAGGACCAAGCAGGGATAACAAGGAAGGCAATACAATGGATCAAGGAATACTTGTCAGGAAGACAGCAGCGAGTAATGGTACGTAGCGAGGTGTCAGAGTTGGCACCTGTGACCAGCGGGGTCCCACAGGGGCCAGTCCTAGGACCAGTGCTGTTTCTGGTATTTGTGAAAGACATGACGGAAGGAATAAACTCCGAGGTGTCCCTGTTTGCAGATGACGTGAAGTTGATGAGAAGAATTCATTCGATCGAAGACCAGGCAGAACTACAAAGGGATCTGGACAGGCTGCAGACCTGGTCCAGCAATTGGCTCCTTGAGTTCAATCCCACCAAGTGCAAAGTCATGAAGATTGGGGAAGGGCAAAGAAGACCGCAGACGGAGTACAGTCTAGGGGGCCAGAGACTACAAACCTCACTCAAGGAAAAAGATCTTGGGGTGAGTATAACATCAGGCACATCTCCTGAAGCGCACATCAACAAAATAACTGCTGCAGCATATGGGCTCCTGGCAAACCTCAGAACAGCATTACGACATCTTAATAAGGAGTCGTTCAAGACCCTGTACACCGTGTACGTTAGGCCCATATTGGAGTATGCGGCACCAGTTTGGAACCCACACCTAGCCAAGCATGTAAAGAAACTAGAGAAAGTGCAAAGGTTTGCAACAAGACTAGTCCCAGAGCTAAGAGGTATGTCCTACGAGGAGAGGTTAAGGGAAATCAACCTGACGACATTGGAGGACAGGAGAGATAGGGGGGACATGACAACGACTTACAAAATACTGAGAGGAATTGACAAGGTGGACAAAGACAGGATGTTCCAGAGATTGGACACAGTAACAAGGGGACACAGTTGGAAGTTGAAGACACAGATGAGTCACAGGGATGTTAGGAAGTATTTCTTCAGCAACAGAGCAGTCAGGAAGTGGAATAGTTTAGGAAGCGATGTAGTGGAGGCAGGATCCATACATAGCTTTAAGCAGAGGTACGATAAAGCTCATGGTTCAGGGAGAGTGACCTTGTAGCGACCAGTGAAGAGGCGGGGCCAGGAGCTTGGACTCGACCCCTGCAACCTCAACTAGGTGAGTACAATTAGGTGAGTACACACACACACACACACACACACACACACACACACACACACACACACACACACACACACACACACACACACACACACACACACACACACAGTGAAAAGGCGGGGCCAGGAGCTCGGACTCGACCCCTGCAACCTCAACTAGGTGAGTACAACTAGGTGAGTACACACACACATACACACACACACTCGACCCCTGCAACCACAATTAGGTGAGTACAATTCGGGGCCAGGAGCTGAGTCTCTACCCCTGCAACCACAATTAGGTGAGTACACATACACACACACACACACACACACACACACACAGAAGGGTCAGGGGAGACATGATAACGACATACAAGATAAGATACTGCAGGGAATAAACAAGGTGGACAGAGACAGGATGTTCCAGAGAGGGGACACAGGGACAAGGGGTCACAACTGGAAGCTGAAGACTCAGACGAGTCACAGGGACGTTAGGGAGTATTTCTTCAGTCATAGAGTCGTCAGTAAGTAGAATAGCCTAGCAAGTGAAGTAGTGGAGGCAGGAACCATACATAGTTTTAAGAAGATGACAAAGCTCAGGAAGCAGAGAGGGAGAGGATCTAGTAGCGATCAGCGAAGAGGAGGGGCCAGGAGCTGAGTCTCGACCCCTGCAACCACAATTAGGTGAGTACAATTAGGTGAGTACACACACACACATCTATTTTTTTCGTGATTTCACTGGTATATATATATATATATATATATATATATATATATATATATATATATATATATATATATATATATATATATATATATATATATATATAATAAGATCACAGTAAACAGGTGATTTCAGAATATGCAAAACAACCACTGTGAAAGAATAGAGAAGTTCCAAGTGCTTTCGTGACTACTCACATTATCAAGGAACAATAAAAGTAAAGCATCAAAGGAAGGTATATAAAGGGGTAGCCCACACCTCACTATCAGATCCCACAACAACGAAACACCTGACGCGAGACAGCAAGCCCGCCGACCGAACTAGGCAGGTCCTTCTTACAACCCACCAACAAACTATTCTACTCAAGAAATAAGAAATTTAAAAAATTATTATTTGTCCAATGAATTATTAAATTCTTCCCAAATATATTAATTATGAATGGATCTAATTTATATAAGCCAAAGGAAATATTCAAATTATTGTCAAAACTTCTTTTTATGAAACAAGATTCAATTATATTCCTGTCGACCATGGACTTGCTTGATACTACTTTCTCAACTTTTTGAAAATCAATTGGATGGTTAAAATCTCTTACATGAATAAATAGAGCATTGGAAACTTGTCCAGTTCTAATGCTATATTTATGTTGTTTTAATCTTAGTTCGAGATTTTTACCAGTTTGACCGTAATAAATTTTATCGCAAATTTTACAAGGAATCTTATAGACACATCCATCAGCATTTTGGGGTGAATTCTTCATCAAAAGTTTTTTTACTGTATCAAGATTTTTGAATACAACTTTAACATTAAAAGTCTTAAGAAGAGAAGGCATATCAACCAAGTTTTCATGGTAAGGGAGAACCAACATATTTTTAGTTGAATAAGGCTGGTTGTCCCTTTTAGGATTGTAAAAAGTATTTCTAGCAACTTTAAAAGATTTATCAATTACATTTCTTTGGTATTTTAAATCATTTCATATTTCATAAATTTTGGATATTTCCTCATCTAAGAACTCTGGACTACAAATTCGTAAAGCTCTCAAAAACATTGATGAGAAAACAGACAGTTTAACTCTATCTTGATGGGAAGAATAATAGCGGACATAGGAACAGTTATTTGTAGGTTTTCTGTAAATTTTAAATTTGAATTCATTATTACCCTTAATAATTAAAACATCTAGAAAAGGCAATGAGTTATTTTCTTCAAATTCGACAGTAAAATTTATAGAATGGGCTAAGCTATTTAATTTGCCAAGGAAATGGTGCATATCTACATTTTTGGGCATAAGACACAAAATATCATCAACATATGTGAACAATTTAGCTCTATTAAGGAGGATTGTGTTAAGTAGCCTTGTTTCAAAAAATTCCATATATAGGTTACTAAGAACAGGTGAAAGAGGATTCCCCATTGCCATACCAAACTTCTGAGTGTAAAACTTATCATTAAATACAAATTTTGCATCAACAATGCAAAGTTTAATAAGTTTAATGATAGGAACTTGCAATGGTAAATCATAATTAACGAGCTCTTCAGATAAGAAACTTAATAAATCATCAACAGGAACTTTCGTAAACAAGGAAGTAACATCAAAACTGTTGATGATTTATTAAGTTTCTTATCTGAAGAGCTCGTTAATTATGATTTACCATTGTCAGTTCCATTCTCTCTACATGTCCGATCCACCTCAACAACTCCTCCTCAGCCCTCTAGATAATAGTTTTGGTAATCCCACACTTCCTGATTTCCAAACTACTAATTCTCTGCATTATATTCACATCACTCACTGTCTATAAACACGACATCTCCACTGCCTCCAGCCTTCTCCTTGTTACAACATTCGCCACCCATGCTTCACACCCATGTAAGAGAGTTGGTATAACTATACTCTCATGCATTACCCTTTTTGCTTCCATGGACAAAGTTCTTTGTTTCCACAGACCTTTCAGTGCACCACTCTCTTTTTCCCCTCGTCAATTCTATGATTCACCTCATCTTTCGTAGACCCAACTGATGACTCATCCACTCTTAAATATCTGAATACATTCACCTTCTCCATACTCTTTCCCCCCATTCCGATATCCAATTTTCCGTTACCTAACTTTTTTTGTTATTCTCATCACCTTTCTCTTTCCTATATTCACTTTTAATTTTCTTCTTTTTCATACCCTACCAAACTCATCGACAATCTCTGCAACTGCTCTTCAGAATCTCCCAAAAGCACAGTGTCATCAGCAAACAGCAACTGTGACACCTCCCACTTTGTGTTAGATACTTTATCATTAATTTTACATCTCTTGTCAACACCCGAGCATTCACTTCCCTTACAACTGCATTTATAATTATAGTGAACAACCATGGTGACATTACACATCCTTGTCTAAGAACTACTTTTACTAAGAAACAATCTCCCTCTCTCCTACATACTCTAACACGAACCTCACCATCCTCGTAAAAACTCTTCACTGTTTTCAATAATCTACCCCCTTATTCACCCTGTCATACGCGTTATCCAAATTTACACATCTTCGTCAATTCCAAATGGATTTCTTACGTATGGTTTGAAACACATTTCTCTGTTTACGTCATTTATGATAGATTACGTTAGTTTAGCTATGTTAGATAATCCTCTGTCAATAAAATATAAGTATTTATAAATACCACTTCCCTGATCAATGAAATACGAGATAAAGGCTATAAAAAGTTTCAACGCATGTACTGAAAACAGGACCGAGCGTTCTCACTTGAAAAATTTAAATCTAAAATCTCGTTCGGGAGACATTCACTTGACTTTCCTAACAGTAGTGAAATACTGCCTGGTATTAAGAGGAAGGCTTCCCCGTGTCATTGTCGTGGCAAGGGAGGACATCATTTTGCTGTTTTAAATCAATTTTATTTAACTGCAAATTTTTCCGAGGCAGAAAAATTAACCAAAGTAAAAATAACGTCTTTGTTGGAAGTTCACCTCAACTCCATTAATAGAAAGACATTGAATTATTTGCTCGTTAAGTATATATTAATATTCAGGAAATGACAAACTCACCAGACATGAATAATGTAGCTTGTTATTCTTTAACCATGCGTCACGAATACACGAATGCCAAATAGCATGTAGCTTGATTAATACTAATAACTGGTTGCAAATTTCAGATTGAGGTTGAGGTCTCGACTTAGTGGTGTGGTTCATGATCAGCTTCAGAGCTCTGTAAGGGACGTTTTCAGACATTGTCTTCAGTGTGTCTGGCGGCACATCAACTGAACAAGCTGCTTGGATGTGTGTTAACCAACAGAGATATATACACCAAGATATTTATATATGTTTCCTTACCAATACTGTGATGTGAGTATCTGTGTATACACACCGGGAAGTGTCTACCATCACTACACATTAATTTAGTTACATATTAGTGATGACTGTCTCCTGGACAGGTGTTGAACTAGTGATATGCAGCCTTAATGACCCTCGAGTAGTCGACAGGATTTAAACTTAATCAAACAATCATAGTTTAGTCTTGTACTAAAAGCATTGGTGAAGAAAGTGTGTATGTGGGAAGTGATAGCAAGGAAAGTTTTCACAAAGTGAGCTTATAACGATGTTGATAACCGTATAGCGTTCTTCAGCGATGATTATAAGTATTGATAACAAGTGTTCACAACGAGTGTTGGTAAAAAGTACTAGAAAGTTGCTGACAAAAGTTGCAAAAAGGAGTTGGTTAAAACGTTGATAACACGTGCTGAGAAGTGTCGTTAGCGCGAGTGATTAGTGCGAGTGTCGTTAAACACCGGTGATGAAGGGAGTGTTGAGGGCAAGTGTTAGTGAAGGGAGTGTTGAGGGCAAGTGTTAGTGAAGGGAGTGTTGAGGGCAAGTGTTAGTGAAGGGAGTGTTGAGGGCAAGTGTTAGTGAAGGGAGTGTTGAGGGCAAGCGTTAGTGAAGGGAGTGTTGAGGGCAAGTGTTAGTGAAGGGAGTGTAGAGGGCAAGTGATGGTGAAGGGACCATTAAAAGCAAGTGTGATATAAAAGTTGTGATAAGAATTATTAAACAAAAGTGTATTCATAAAGTGTTGATTTCAAGTGCACTGATATTAACATTAATGCCTCAGCACCACTTGGGCTCCTGCACCAGTCGGGCTCCAGCTCCACGTGGGTCCCAGGTCTTCCTGGGCTCCATAAGCTCCTGGTTACTCCAGTCATCCGGGTATCATCTACCATCATGGGAAGGTGAGTCATGTTTGTCACTGGAAAGACATTATTTTGATTCAGTTCTACCGTAAGAGTAGATTTATTTAGTCAAGAAATTTATAATTATATATTTTGATGGTAGTTGTGGGTGAATACTTGTGGGTGTTTGCTGAAGGATACAGCTGGTGGTGCTTGTTGCTGGGTGCTGAAGTATACAACTGGAAACGTTTGTTGAAGGTAAGTGTTGAAGGATACAACTGGGGAGGTTCTTACAGAAGGTGCGTGCTGAAGGATGTAATTGAGGGTGGCTGAAGAACACTATATGGATACTTGTAGAAAATGCGGGTTGAGCAGTATGGGCATGCTTGATGAATTAGCCGGTTGAAGGGTATAATTATTAATGTTTGTAAGTGGAGGTTAATAGGTATAACTGTGAGTGACTGAAGAAGGTGGAGGTTAAAAGGTATAACCGGGAATGGGTGAAGAGGATGGAGTTTAAGAGGTATGTCCTGGAGTGCTAGCTGAAGGTGGAGGTTGAATGTTCTAATAAATACTATTTACCTTGCAGGTGAGTGAGAAGTGACAGCTATTATGGGATAGTTGGCCCACAATTAGTAAGGTAAATTCGCACTTTATATCAGTTGTCTCTTAAATCGCTTTCCACTGTTAACAAGTGTCTCTTTTAGCATGTATCACATCTATGAATATTCGTTGTGCGAATAAAAAGGAATGTTTGCATATTTATACATAACAGTAGTATACTTATGTGAGATTCGTTATGATAGTTTTTGGTATATGATTTATTATAAACGACAGATCAAGCTACGTAAAAGTCAGCCTCGGAAACACACTGAAGGATGAAGGTTTGTGAGTCGTAAAGCTTTACGGACATCGCTCGGAAATGACCACAGAGTATTTCTCTTCTGTTATTGCAGTATTTGAATGGGTTCATCTCTATGCTGCATGCAATTATACATATGAACGTAAATACATTCACATGTATATGCAATAATCGTCAACGAGCGACAAATTTATGTAAAATGCCTGTTATCACATGCACAAGCATACATGCCCACACATATGAACATATATGCACGCGTATATACATATACACACATGCATAGATATGCTTAGTATATGCATATATATGTAAGAAAACTAATGTGACGGTAACTTTACGAAGTTGAAAGTTGGGTTTGTTTTCTTTTACAAACTTCTTCTTGAAGTTTGTGCAACGGACAGGTGTAGTAGCAGTATCAACAACTCGCAGCAAAAGGCATTCTTGAACTTCCCCAGCGCTCGGGCTTAATGTCCAAAGCTGGAGTGTGACTCCAAAAGAATCCTATAGTGCTTGCTGCCTTTGCACCTCCTGACATCGTCTGCTGTTATACAGCTGGGCGGGGTTTTGTGGCAGCCCAAGGTGCCTAGCTTCTCCCTCCTAGCCTGGTGGGGGAGGGGAATGTGGCTAGGCCTGGTGATAGCTGGTCCCAGAAGACGAGGAGGTACTTGTACCTCCTCCCATGGCAGACATTGGTTTGAGACACTCCTTCTACAGGTAGCCAAGGCAGGGCCACCTCTTGGAAAAGGCCTTGGCCAGGTGATTATACCAGCGAATCTACAACAGAACAGTTAGATACGATCACGAAATATTGCCATCTACCTACATACAAACACAAATGTACATACAAGTATACATACCCACATGCAAACATATATGAATGCATACTAATACACAAGCATATATTTGCAGCTGTTTACATGTGAGACTCATACATGAGTAGCGGCATGCAAAGTTTTGTATTTTGGTAAGTTAGTAACCCCTGACCGCTTCATTTCCTCCCTTCCCTCCCTTCCTCAATTCCTTTGTAGAGCTTGAGGCCCCATAACGCAGACAAATGTAAAGTTCTAATCCTGTTTTATGGCTTACAGTGCCAGTCACGGCATTATGCCGGGTGAGCACCCCGGCATAATACTGTGACGAAAATCAAAGGCCTACAATACAAGGGGGCTTTTTTTCGTCTGTACATTATGCCGGGTAGCAGCCATTAGCATGACGTCACGGCCTGCCACCACACTCTACAGTGACTCCTCAGTGCTCACGTGGCTGCCGTGGTGAGAGGAAGTGTTGCACTTTTATCTCCCATCCGTCCCATCTTTTGTTCCGTGTTCCCTTTGGTTTTCTGGCAGTAAAAGTTTGATTATGGGTGAAAGGAAGTCTTTAACACCTGAAATTATTGCTCAGATCATAGGGCTTCACAAAGCTGGGCACCAGACGAAAGAAATAGTGGGGAATGTTTGTGTGTGAGCGTTCAGTGAGGAACTGGGTGCAGCATTTCAAGGCTGGTGGCAGTGTCGAGTTAGCGTCTGCCAAACCTCGGCCTGGCCCCTTGAAGAAGACATCTGTTCGTACCTTAACCGTGTTAAAGTAGCAGTTAGAGAGTACACCTAAGATAACTGCTAGAGAAATGATAGAAAAGAACCCACATCTTCTCTCAGAGGTGTCTGTAAGATCTGTTAAAACACGTGTGACAGAACTGGGCTACAGTAGTCACCGCCAGGATAAACCGATCCTCTCCAAGCCACAGAAGAAACGTAGGTTGGATTATGCAAAGAAATACCTTCACTGAAGTACTTTGGAGTGATGAAGCAACCTTCACCGTCACTTGTAACCGTGGGGGACATGTGTACCGGCCCAGAGGTTGTGACCTGCCAGACCCACGCTGCACCTGTGGGACCAAACACCCAGACTAGCTCATGGTTTGGGGGTGTTTCAGTGCTCAGTGTTGGTGAACTCATTGTGCTTCCCAAAAACCAGTATATCAACCACTATAATTACCTGGAGTTGTATGACATTTTACCTAAGGCATTTAAAAAGTGTGGGGCTACGGTTTTTATGCAGGACAGTGCACCATGTCATACCGCCATACCAGTTCAGTGGTTTAAGGACTGTGAAGTGAGGTTCTTTAATGACTGGCCAGGCAACTTCCCAGACCTAAACCCTATTGAGAACCTCTGGACAATAGCGAAACGAAGTTTACTGGGCAAGCATATCAGTTCCATCCCGTGGCTGGAGGCTGCTCTATATGAGGCATGGAATAATATACCTCCACAGACCCTTATGAAATTGCGCGAATTCCTACACGGCTGAGGGACGTGATTAACCGTAAAGGACGCAGCACCAAGTATTAAAACCTCAGTAAGTGTGCGAATATATATATTATAATCTTTTAAGGTCTGTTTGTGTTTTGGTACGTGAGTTTGGGGATGGCGGCATAATGCTCTTACTAGCACTGTGTGTATGTATGTATGTATGTAATATATATATATATATATATATATATATATATATATATATATAATGTATATGTATATATGTATATACATTTATATATATATTATTATCACACTGGCCGATTCCCACCAAGGCAGGGTGGCCCGAAAAAGAAAAACTTTCACCATCATTCACTCCATTACTGTCTTGCCAGAAGGGTGCTTTACACTACAATTTTTAAACTGGAACATTAACACCCCTCCTTCAGAGTGCAGGCACTGTACTTCCCATCTCCAGGACTCAAGTACGGCCTGCCGGTTTCCCTGAACCCCTTCATAAATGTTACTTTGCTCACACTCCAACAGCACGTCAAGTATTAAAAATCATTTGTCTCCATTCACTCCTATCAAACACGCTCACGCATGCCTGCTGGAAGTCCAAGTCCCTCGCACACAAAACCTCCTTTACTCCTTCCCTCCAACCTTTCCTAGGCCGACCCCTACCCCGCCTTCCTTCCACTACAGACTGATACACTCTTGAAGTCATTCTGTTTTGCTCCATTCTCTCGACATGTCCGAACCACCTCAACAACCCTTCCTCAGCCCTCTGGACAACAGTTTTGGTAATCCCGCACCTCCTCCTAACTTACAAACTACGAATTCTCTGCATTATATTCACACCACACATTGCCCTCAGACATGACATCTCCACTGCCTCCAGCCTTCTCCTCGCTGCAACATTCATCACCCATGCTTCACACCCATATAAGAGCGTTGGTAAAACTATGCTCTCATACATTCCCCTCTTTGCCTCCAAGGACAAAGTTCTTTGTCTCCACAGACTCCTAAGTGCACCACTCACCCTTTTCCCCTCATCAATTCTATGATTCACCTCATCTTTCATAGACCCATCCGCTGACACGTCCACTCCCAAATATCTGAATACATTCACCTCCTCCATACTCTCTCCCTCCAATCTGATATCCAATCTTTCATCACCTAATCTTTTTGTTATCCTCATAACCTTACTCTTTCCTGTATTCCAAATTCATCCACCAATCTCTGCAACTTCTCTTCAGAATCTCCCAAGAGCACAGTGTCATCAGCAAAGAGCAACTGTGACAACTCCCACTTTGTGTGATTCTTTATCTTTTAACTACACGCCTCTTGCCAAGACCCTCGCATTTACTTCTCTTACAACCCCATCTATAAATATATTAAATAACCACGGTGACATCACACATCCTTGTCTAAGGCCTACTTTTACTGGGAAATAATTTCTCTCTTTCCTACATACTCTAACTTGAGCCTCACTATCCTCGTAAAAACTCTTCACTGCTTTCAGTAACCTACCTCCTACACCATACACCTGCAACATCTGCCACATTGCCCCCCTATCCACCCTGTCATACGCCTTTTCCAAATCCTTAAATACCACAAAGACCTCTTTAGCCTTATCTAAATACTGTTCACTTATATGTTTCACTGTAAACACCTGGTCCACACACCCCCTACCTTTCCTAAAGCCTCCTTGTTCATCTGCTATCCTATTCTCCGTCTTACTCCTAATTCTTTCAATAATAACTCTACCATACACTTTACCAGGTATACTCAACAGACTTATCCCCCTATAATTTTTGCACTCTCTTTTATCCCCTTTGCCTTTATACAAAGAAACTATGCATGCTCTTTGCCAATCCCTAGGTACCTTACCCTCTTCCATACATTTATTAAATAATTGCACCAACCACTCCAAAACTATATCCCCACCTGCTTTTAACATTTCTATCTTTATCCCATCAATCCCGGCTGCCTTACCCCCTTTCATTTTACCTACTGCCTCACGAACTTCCCCCACACTCACAACTGGCTCTTCCTCACTCCTACAAGATGTTATTCCTCCTTGCCCTATACACGAAATCACAGCTTCCCTATCTTCATCAACATTTAACAATTCCTCAAAATATTCCCTCCATCTTCCCAATACCTCTAACTCTCCATTTAATAACTCTCCTCTCCTATTTTTAACTGACAAATCCATTTGTTCTCTAGGCTTCCTTAACTTGTTAATCTCACTCCAAAACTTTTTCTTATTTTCAACAAAATTTGTTAACATTTCACCCACTCTCTCATTTGCTCTCTTTTTACATTGCTTCACCACTCTCTTAACCTCTCTCTTTTTCTCCATATACTCTTCCCTCCTTGCATCACTTCTACTTTGTAAAAACTTCTCATATGCTAACTTTTTCTCCCTTACTACTCTCTTTACATCATCTTTCCACCAATCGCTCTTCTTCCCTCCTGCACCCACTTTCCTGTAACCACAAACTTCTGCTGAACACTCTAACACTACATTTTTAAACCTACCCCATACCTCTTCGACCCCATTGCCTATGCTCTCATTAGCCCATCTATCCTCCAATAGCTGTTTATATCTTACCCTAACTGCCTCCTCTTTTAGTTTATAAACCTTCACCTCTCTCTTCCCTGATGCTTCTATTCTCTTTGTATCCCATCTACCTTTTACTCTCAGTGTAGCTACAACTGGAAAGTGATCTGATATATCTGTGGCCCCTCTATAATCATGTACATCCTGAAGTCTACTCAACAATCTTTTATCTACCAATACATAATCCAAGAAACTACTGTCATTTCGCCCTACATCATATCTTGTATTCTTATTTATCCTCTTTTTCTTAAAATATGTATTACCTATAACTAAACCCCTTTTTATACAAAGTTCAATCAAAGGGCTCCCATTATCATTTACACCTGGCACCCCAAACTTACCTACCACACCCTCTCTAAAAGTTTCTCCTACTTTAGCATTCAGGTCCCCTACCACAATTACTCTCTCACTTGGTTCAAAGGCTCCTATACATTCACTTAACATCTCCCAAAATCTCTCTCTCTCCTCTGCATTCCTCTCTTCTCCAGGTGCATACACGCTTATTATGACCCACTTCTTGCATCCAACCTTTACTTTAATCCACATAATTCTTGAATTTACACATTCATATTCTCTTTTCTCCTTCCATAACTGATCATTCAACGTTACTGCTACCCCTTCCTTTCCTCTAATTCTCTCAGGTACTCCAGATTTAATCCCATTTATTTCCCCCCACCGAAACTCCCCTACCCCCTTCAGCTTTGTTTCGCTTAGGGCCAGGACATCCAACTTCTTTTCATTCATACCATCAGCAATCATCTGTTTCTTGTCATCCGCACTACATCCACGCACATTCAAGCATCCCAGTTTTATAAAGTTTTTCTTCTTCTCTTTTTTAGTAAATGTCTACAGGAGAAGGGGTTACTAGCCCATTGCTCCCGGCATTTTAGTCGCCTCATACGACACGCATGGCTTACGGAGGAAAGATTCTTTTCCACTTCCCCATAGACAATAGAAGAAATAAAGAAGAACAAGAGCTATTTGGAAAAAGGAGAAAAACCTAGATGTATATATATATATATTTATATATATATATATATATATATATATATATATATATATATATATATATATATATATATATATATATATATATATATAGAGATATGCATGTGCGTGTCTGTGAAGTGTGACCAAAGTGTAAGTAGGAGTAGCAAGATATCCCTGTTATCTAGCGTGTTTATGAGACATATATATATATATATATATATATATATATATATATATATATATATATATATATATATATATATATATGATGGGGTCCACCTCTGGTGTAAATTGTGGGACCCATAGCCTCGGAGAAGTGGATAAAAAGGCTTAAAGGAAGAATTTTTGGATTTCTTCCTGAAGCCTTTTGAATATTCCGTTTCCCCTACCACCCCATCTTTTCATTCTTTTTTACCAGTAGGTATATTTTATTACATAATATGGTACAAAAAGGTTTAAGAGATACAGTGGCGACATAAAGATGGCATATACAGTATATGAGGTGAGAGATAAATTTCTAGTACATATTGTTGCACGTTTGTCACTGATTATAATGCAAAAATCTCATCCAGCTCTTCAGAAATGGGGCGCGTGCCTAAAATACAGCAGGCATTACCCCTCTAAACAGCAGCGCTGAGTCGCTGGAATAGAAAACTAGCTGCCCTGGGATCCCTAGTTACCCTGACCTGGCGGCTGCCCCTTCTTCCCCGGTGTATTGGAGATAGGTATCAGCCAAGGTAGATGCACATGTGTAGTCCCACACTACCTGCTTATCATCTGTCCAGGCTTGAAGGGTGATACCATCTGGACGCTTCTGGCTGCCATCAGATCTGCTGGGCATCCGGCTCTTGTGAGGCTCTTCTTGTTAATGTTATTAACCTCATGTCTTTCAATCTTTCCCTCGGATTTACGGCACACAAGACCATGGTACCCGAATCGGTCTGCTGCTTCACTGCCACAAATACACCTGTGTTCGGCGAGAATAGGGGCGGTAAGTCGAAGGGCAACATCAATGTGGATGGTCTGTGGGTCGAGCCGTGTGCCAAGGCTGGAGTTGGGAACAGCCAACAAAAAGTCCCGTACATGAGGAGCTCTCACTGCCAGAAGGTGGGCTCTATCCTTCCCTGACACTCTGAAGCTTTGTTGAGGCTATTTTCTCCACTATTGGGCCATCCCAGTGAGACTGTTTGTAGTTGTAGTTGTTGGGGGAGCATTTCTGGCTTCAGAGACTGTTGGATTATCCCAGATCATGACTCCGTCAATGAACTTTTGGTCCTGGACTCCAGTCTTGTCCCTAAGATGTTCAGGGAGAATTGCTGCTATAAGCCCTCTGGATGCAATGCATGAGGACAGAAAAGCAGGTAGTGCAATCTGTGATGACTTGCGGACACCAATGCCTCCTAGTCTGACTGGAAGTGTAGCTTGGTTCCACTGCCCATCTTCTTGAGTAAGGTTAAGTACTTTTGTAAAACTCCTCCTCAGGATGCTGTCATATTCGTGCAGTATAGGGTTATCATATGAAGGTGCACATCTTAGGAAATGTCAACCTGGGCAGACTCAAGCACTTTGTGAGAAGGTACAAGGCATCGTGGGTGTCAAGATTGCCTATTTATTGTTCCATTCTCCTCAGTTCTTCCAATTTCTTCCTGAGGATTGTGTCAATGGCATCGCTTCCCAGAGATGCTTCAAGCAAGACGCTATTTGTAGGGGCAATGACTGATGCTCCTGGTAGTTTGGATCTCACTGCATTTATCACTTGTTGACTGACTGAAATGATTTCACATTTGGATGGATTCAGGATGAGACCCATTTCCTGTCCCGTGTCATCACTTGTGTAAGATCACCTAAGAGAGACTCCTTTGTGCCATCACCCAGGAACCAGATGTTTATCTCACTAGTCAGTCTGTGATTTCCCTAACTGCTATACATAACAGAAATGGTGCAAGAGGATCCCCTTGCTGGACACCCTCTGATGTGATTTCATGCTCTCCAAACAGGAACATTGATTCCTTGCTATTTCCAGATGAAACAAAGGGGAAGAGACAAGGGAAATTTTCTTGTACCTCTGCTAATACCACATCTCTTTTCAGGAGATTAAATGCATTCTTGAAGTCAAATTTTACCACTGCATTGTCCTCAGGCAGGTTGCTGATATACGCCCTTGTTGCATGAACCACTGCCTCACTTCCTTGAGAGACCACAAAACCAAGCTGGTTTGGTTGAAGCATAATGGCTGCCTCAGTGCGAATGCTTTGGACAGCAGCTTTGGAAACGAGGCGGCGAAAAGTGTTGCGTACTGCAATAAGCCTAATTCCTCCATCCTTCTTTTTAAGTGCACAAATTGTTGCACCAAGAAAGAAAGGTTCAATTTTGTCAGGAATAAGACCAGCCAAAGAATTGTTGACGAACCTTGTGATCTCTGAAAGCAGTGTCTCTGCAATCTCCCCAGTAACTGGATTAACCATTTCCTTTAAGTCCTGTGGCCTTATTCCAGTGTAACCCCCGGCAGAGCCAGATGGGAACGACATTATTGCTTCGTAAACGTCTGAGTCTTCCACAATCAATGGTTCCACAGTGAAGACAGAGATGTTGGAACTGTTGGTTGTTACGAGTATGGCCATACCCGTCATATTTTATGATAGAATATGCCCTTTATTTTATAATATATATGCTAATGGTAATATTGTCATGTAGTGGGAAACCACTAGTGTAAGTGCCGGTTAGCACTTCAGGTACTTAAGTCTCCCTCAGTCACGTGTCCAACGTGACGTCGGCTTACCACTCAGTGGTACCGGCAGTAGGTTCAAAGCAACTGCTCAGAGTAGGTTCACCGCCCTTGCTTTGAGTAGGTTCACCGCCCTCGCTCTGAGTAGGTTCTCAGCCCTTGCCCTTGCTCTGAGTAGGTTCTCAGCCCTTGCCCTTGCTCTGAGTAGGTTTCCACAGACACTCAGAGTTTGTTCATATACTCTTCTGAGCACATTCAGGCACTCAGTCTTTAATACATTCCCTCGCTCTAGAAGATTACTTAGTCCAAGACAACGTGTACTTTTATGTATAACACTCCAAGAGAGAGAGAGAGAGAGAACTTTATATCATATACTAAGTTTTATATGGATTCTTTTATAATAAAGATTACATTTTATTTAGTCGGATCAGTCTCCTAATGATAATCCCCATATTAAATTGACATGTGTCTAAGGACAACTAGACAAGACCTGGATTCGACGTTTTGTTACGGAAAGGGGCCAAAACAGGCCCATAGACATGGCCCCAGGCGTAACAAATGGGGGCCTGTCTGGGAGACCTTTTGATCCAAGGTGTTGTAGACAATGGCCATTTCGTCCGACTATGTCTACAGTCGAACACCTGGAGTAGCTTCCTCTCTTGTGGAGTATTTTCATATTTTCATAATGTCAGGACCTTCGGAGGTACAAGTATACTTTCCTGCTGAAATTCTGAAGCATCAGATAAGGGAGCTATGGTCCCAACTTAATATTTTACTTTCTGTATAGAGAAATCTCTAGAGCGGGAAATTGGTAACTTGAGTATTAATATAGACTCCCAGTAATGATGGCTACTGATGTTTGGCTCTCACATACCACTCATCCAGAAGACAAGCAACTACGGGGTATAAGGGACTGTAGGAGAATGAGGTAGTCAATCCCTCAACCTTGAGTCGATGTGGTCAGTCCATCAGTCTTGAATAAAATAGAATAGAATCGACTCAAGGTTGAGGGACTGATTACCTCATTCTCCTCCTGTTCTTCAAGTTTCTCCTATGTATGGACTGATGAAGCCACATAAGGGACTGTCGAATATGTCTCTACCTTCTCTTCCCATTGCTATGGTATTGGCGGCTGTATAGCCCTTGTGGCTTAGCGCTTCTTTTTGATTATAATAATAATATGGCATTGGCGACACCAACCCAGGTTTTCCCATGGCCTGGATGTTTTGTATCTTTTTGTCCCCTTTAGATGGTATGCCTAGCAATTTAAGTTATAGCACAGTCTTTCCTGTACTGAAGAGGTACACATTTCAGGGTGAAAAAGCTTACAGGAAGGGAGTTTGCATTTTCCTGTTGTCATATGGGCATGGCATTTTCTAGGGTGGTCATAGTTGCACGTCCCATCTGTTTTTCCAGATTTCCCATGCCAGCAGATACCAAGTGCATAGTATGTGCACAGGCTTGGTTTCCGTTTGCCTTGGGTTTCTGTGACTGTATTTCCTGCTGGTGCATGTTTCCCTGTCTTACTTCTATCCTCCTTAGCACCAACAATGGAGCTCCCACCAGTTGTTTTTGGTAATATATCCTCACTATTGCTAGTGGAGTCCTCTTGTTTGCTATTTCCTGCGGTATTTCTAGTTTGCAATATTGGTTTTATCTTATCTTTGACTACACTTGTTTCCCTACTATGGCTCCTGTCCCCTATGAGGTCATTTATATGTATTCCTTCCTGCGTATAATTCCCGACTACCTGGACAAAATCTCCAGCTTCACCATTACTGTCTCCCAGGACAGCATCTCCAGCTTCACCATTACTGTCTCCCAGGACAGCACCTCCAGCTTCACCATTACTGTCTCCCAGGACAGCACCTCCAGCTTCACCATTACTGTCTCCCAGGACAGCACCTCCAGCTTCACCAATACTGTCTCCCAGGACAGCACCTCCAGCTTCACCATTACTGTCTCCCAGGACAGCAGCTCCAGCTTCACCATTACTGTCTCCCAGGACAGCACCTCCAGCTTCACCATTACTGTCTCCCAGGACAGCACCTCCAGCTTCACCAATACTGTCTCCCAGGACAGCACCTCCAGCTTCACCATTACTGTCTCCCAGGACAGCAGCTCCAGCTTCACCATTACTGTCTCCCAGGACAGCACCTCCAGCTTCACCATTACTGTCTCCCAGGACAGCACCTCCAGCTTCACTATTACTGTCTCCCAGGACAGCACCTCCAGCTTCACCATTACTGTCTCCCAGGACAGCACCTCCAGCTTCACCATTACTGTCTCCCAGGACAGCACCTCCAGCTTCACCATTACTGTAGAAAGATAACTTCTAATGGAAAGATAGTTACTGGTGGAAGGATAACTACTGGTTGGACGATAGTTTCTGATAGAAGGATAACAACTGGAGGAATGATAAGTGTATGTGCAATGATAGCTATGGGTGGAAGGCTAGCTACTGATATAAAGATAACTACTCGTAAATGTCAAACGATATAACTATTGCTTGATTGAAACTAGTGGAAAAATAACTTCTGGAGGAAGAATAACGAATTGTAGAATAATAACTACTGGTGGAAGGTTAACTACAGGTTGAAGTTAAGTTCCTGACTAAGGGACAACTACCAACTGAAGGATAAAAACTGGTCGAAGGATAACTATTAACGAAAGAGTAACTGCTCGAGGAATGATAACTGATACTCATTATATAAGTACTGGTAAAAAATAATGATACTGGTGGAAAGATAACTATTGATTTGTTGAAAATTACTGGTTAAAGAATAACAAAAGTAAGGAATGATAACTGAAGGTGAAAGGATGACTACTTGTGGAAGAACAAATGCTGAAAATTTAGAAAGGCAATTTCTGATTGAATCGTAATTAGTGAAGAATTGACAGCCAATTAACAGTGGAGGTAAAACTGACATTTGAAAGGTCCCCATCGGTCAGAGGTCATCTCCCAATGACAGTGACGATTCCCTACAAGGGCAACGAGAGAGATGATCGTAGAGTGAGGAACATGATACGGTGATGACAACGGAATTATGATGAAGAGAGTGGACAGTGATAAGAGCAGAGGGTGATGACAGCAGAATAAAGGAAATGATATTAGAGGAGGAGGATGACAGTTGAGTGATAGTGATGACATGACTGTGATAACAGCAGAGTGATGGTCATGGCAGCAGAGTGACGGTGATGGCCACAGAGTGACGTTGTTGACAGCAGAGTGAAGGTGAAGACAACAGTGACAATGATGACAGCAGTCATGATAATAACAGTAGAGCGGGGGATGACAGAAGAGGGACAGTGATGATAGCTAATGGTGGTTGGGGATTTCAATGCTAAGGTGGGTAAAAATGTTATGGAGGGAGTAGTAGGTAAATTTGGGGTGCCAGGGGTAAATGTAAATGGGGAGCCTTTAATTGAGCTATGTGTAGAAAGAAATTTGGTAATAAGTAATACATATTTTATGAAAAAGAGGATAAATAAATATACAAGGTATGATGTAGCACGTAATGAAAGTAGTTTGTTAGATTATGTATTGGTGGATAAAAGGTTGATGGGTAGGCTCCAGGATGTACATGTTTATAGAGGGGCAACTGATATATCGGATCATTATTTAGTTGTAGCTACAGTTAGAGTAAGAGGTAGATGGGAAAAGAGGAAGGTGGCAACAACAAGTAAGAGGGAGGTGAAAGTGTATAAACTAAGGGAGGAGGAAGTTCGGGCGAGATATAAGCGACTATTGGCAGAAAGGTGGGCTAGTGCAAAGATGAGTAGTGGGGGGGTTGAAGAGGGTTGGAATAGTTTTAAAAATGCAGTATTAGAATGTGGGGCAGAAGTTTGTGGTTATAGGAGGGTGGGGGCAGGAGGAAAGAGGAGTGATTGGTGGAATGATGAAGTAAAGGGTGTGATAAAAGAGAAAAAGGTAGCTTATGAGAGGTTTTTACAAAGCAGAAGTGTTATAAGAAGAGCAGAGTATATGGAGAGTAAAAGAAAGGTGAAGAGAGTGGTGAGAGAGTGCAAAAGGAGAGCAGATGATAGAGTGGGAGAGGCACTGTCAAGAAATTTTAATGAAAATAAGAAAAAATTTTGGAGTGAGTTAAACAAGTTAAGAAAGCCTAGGGAAAGTATGGATTTGTCAGTTAAAAACAGAGTAGGGGAGTTAGTAGATGGGGAGAGGGAGGTATTAGGTAGATGGCGAGAATATTTTGAGGAACTTTTAAATGTTGAGGAAGAAAGGGAGGCGGTAATTTCATGCACTGGCCAGGGAGGTATACCATCTTTTAGGAGTGAAGAAGAGCAGAATGTAAGTGTGGTGGAGGTACGTGAGGCATTACGTAGAATGAAAGGGGGTAAAGCAGCTGGAACTGATGGGATCATGACAGAAATGTTAAAAGCAGGGGGGGATATAGTGTTGGAGTGGTTGGTACTTTTGTTTAATAAATGTATGAAAGAGGGGAAGGTACCTAGGGATTGGCGGAGAGCATGTATAGTCCCTTTATATAAAGGGAAAGGGGACAAAAGAGATTGTAAAAATTATAGAGGAATAAGTTTACTGAGTATACCAGGAAAAGTATACGGTAGGGTTATAATTGAAAGAATTAGAGGTAAGACAGAATGTAGGATTGCGGATGAGCAAGGAGGCTTCAGAGTGGGTAGGGGATGTGTAGATCAAGTGTTTACATTGAAGCATATATGTGAACAGTATTTAGATAAAGGTAGGGAAGTTTTTATTGCATTTATGGATTTAGAAAAGGCATATGATAGAGTGGATAGAGGAGCAATGTGGCAGATGTTGCAAGTATATGGAATAGGTGGTAAGTTACTAAATGCTGTAAAGAGCTTTTATGAGGATAGTGAGGCTCAGGTTAGGGTGTGTAGAAGAGAGGGAGAATACTTCCCGGTAAAAGTAGGTCTTAGACAGGGATGTGTAATGTCACCATGGTTGTTTAATATATTTATAGATGGGGTTGTAAAAGAAGTAAATGCTAGGGTGTTCGGGAGAGGGGTGGGATTAAATTATGGGGAATCAAATTCAAAATGGGAATTGACACAGTTACTTTTTGCTGATGATACTGTGCTTATGGGAGATTCTAAAGAAAAATTGCAAAGGTTAGTGGATGAGTTTGAGAATGTGTGTAAAGGTAGAAAGTTGAAAGTGAACATAGAAAAGAGTAAGGTGATGAGGGTATCAAATGATTTAGATAAAGAAAAATTGGATATCAAATTGGGGAGGAGGAGTATGGAAGAAGTGAATGTTTTCAGATACTTGGGAGTTGACGTGTCGGCGGATGGATTTATGAAGGATGAGGTTAATCATAGAATTGATGAGGGAAAAAAGGTGAGTGGTGCGTTGAGGTATATGTGGAGTCAAAAAACGTTATCTATGGAGGCAAAGAAGGGAATGTATGAAAGTATAGTAGTACCAACACTCTTATATGGATGTGAAGCTTGGGTGGTAAATGCAGCAGCGAGGAGACGGTTGGAGGCAGTGGAGATGTCCTGTCTAAGGGCAATGTGTGGTGTAAATATTATGCAGAAAATTCGGAGTGTGGAAATTAGGAGAAGGTGTGGAGTTAATAAAAGCATTAGTCAGAGGGCAGAAGAGGGGTTGTTGAGGTGGTTTGGTCATTTAGAGAGAATGGATCAAAGTAGAATGACATGGAAAGCATATAAATCTATAGGGGAAGGAAGGAGGGGTAGGGGTCGTCCTCGAAAGGGTTGGAAAGAGGGGGTAAAGGAGGTTTTGTGGGCGAGGGGCTTGGACTTCCAGCAAGCGTGCATGAGCGTGTTAGATAGGAGTGAACGGAGACGATGCAAGTGCTAAATAAGAAGAAAAAAACAGAACTCTGTATCAGTGCATCAACAACTTCTTACAAAAAAAAAGGAAGAAGTTAACTTGATATGAGCTTGTCAAGGTTATCTTGGCGTCACCAGCAGTCGACCTCACTGTCAGGATAGCAGCCTTCCTGGTTATTAAAGGTTTTAAAACTCATATATACCTTTAGTGATATTCGGTAGGTTTATCCATGACACTAAATACTCCACAAGTATCATTGTGATTCAGTTTTATACTGGGATTTATCACAGTCTCAGCTATCTGCTACACTCCTATATTTCTCAATACACATTTACTTCAGTTGTTTATAATAGTCATATTCTTTACTCACTACTTATCATTGCATCAACGTCTTTGTTTCTGCTTCTGTTGATCTTCATTTTCCTGAATGTGACATGGTAGACAATATGAATATGGTCCAACAGCACCGAATCTATGGAGAATTTCTTTGAGTAGTGATTACACCTACGATATGAAATTTTTGTTAGTCACCCTTTCCCATTATAATAATATGTTGCAAATCCAGCATTCTTTCCTAGACGTTCTGTCCCTTTTACCCTTCTTCTGTCAAAATAATTCTCTTTACCACATCGGCTGTTTCTTCGTAAGGTATGGCGACTCAAATCTGGGAACACTTTCATCATCGCTCCTTCAACAGTTATCTTGACTCACGAAATCGTAATGGCAGGATTGTAAATAAACCATACCACGGGTGGGGTTAGAACCCACAATCGGAGAGTCTCAAAACTCCAGACAGACGCGTTAGCCGCTGATCCAGTGGCTAACGCGTCGGTTTGGAGTTTTGCGACTCTCTGATCGCGGGTTCTAACCCCACCCGTGGTATGGTTTGGAACAGTCATCTTGCCAGTAACGAGCAGATACAATTCAAGTGACCCTTAAGTGTAAATGAAAGCAACATATGAAGTTTTAAGGTTAGGAACAAATGAAAATGTAATAAAAACACGAGAACAACTAGTGACCAAAACCAAAATTTAAGATAAACGGTAGATGACGGGGTACAGTGAACAACAGAATGTTCAATGTGAACTATATGTGGAAATTTAAGGTGAAGAACAGCTGAACACTTAACGTGAGCAACAGGTGAGGGTGATAGTGGAATGTTTTTAGGTGGAAGGTAAAGAACAATAATGCACAATACCGTGACTGGAACAATACACAAATAACCCGCACATAGGGGAGACGAGCTTACCACCACGTTTTGGTCCGATTTGGACCATTTACAAAATCACACTGACTTTGTAAATGACCCAAGTTGGACTAAAACGCCGTCGTAAGCTCCTCTCTCCTATGTGCTGGTTGTGTAAGGTGGAAGGTATGCAACACACACAGAAGATAAAAAAAACATGAGTAATATGAGTATTATGTGAAGATGTAAGATGGACAAGAGGTGAAAGTGAAAGTAGAGCAACAAATGAATGTGCAAGGTGAAACACAGGTGAAGGTGAGCACCAGGTGAACATGAACGAGTGAAGGTACACGAACATCAATAGCTGACAGTCAACTAGGGTTGAAAATATGAGATCATGTGTAAGTGAAGGTGTGAGGAGAATTATAGATGAAAGTGTAAATAACGGGTGTACTGTAAACAACATTAGAAGATGTTAGACGAATTACAGAAGGTGTAAACTGAAATACAATTGTGTGTAAAATAAACTATAACTGAAGGAGAAGCTGTAGAAGAAGTGTTGTGATTCCCCTTAAAATAAGATTAGAAACATTGATAAAAGCGTTTTCGGAAGCATTATGTAAGAAAAACTGATATAAAAGACCATTTATCCATGAGTTGAATCAGGAAACATCAGAATTTTGACCGTGAATCCCACAGTATAAACGTGTCTTTTACAAAAAAAAACTGGTTTTAATGTTAAATGTTCAAATAGTGTTAATAATTGAAGTACATAATGATAGCTCATAATAACATAGCAATTCATCATGGGAAGATAATGAAGGGCAGAGTAAAGATGATGACTGCTTTTTTAAGGGAAATTAGAATGTGATGAGAGATTATATCAGGGTGGTATAGAGAGACAAATAGAGAAGAAAAATGATAGCAGGATTACGAGAGACAGTGTGGGTATGAACATAATATGTAGATGCAGCAACTTACGATTTTCATGTTTTTTTTGTTAGTGCTGACTATGGAAATGGTTCTCCATGTGGAAATATAACTACTGGTGAAAGGCTGACTACTATTGGAAGGAGACTTACTCTGAGGTTACGAGTTTTCCAGATTAAAGAATACAAATGCATATTACCATGTCTGAAACAATACACAAATCACCAACATATAGGAGGAAGAAACTTTAGACAACGTTTCAGTCTGACTTTGAACATTAGTCACACATTGATTAGTGGTCATAAATCCCTTATATACTCCCATATCAGGTGTCAGTCAGTAGGTTGGTTCATAGTACCAGTAAACATCTGAGATACTTTGGTGGTATCATCGTGATTTACCAAGTCTGTCGCAGATATCTAAGTCGCTTTCTTCCTCTGTTTATTTATTTGCTTTATTTCATACCCTGAATTAACTGCTTCTCATAAAAACATAAGAACACAAGAAAGGAGGAACACTGCAGCAGGCCTGTTGGCCCATACTAGGCAGGTCCTTCACAGATCCATCCCACTAGTAGAATATTTGCCCTCACACTAGTCATGTATTATTGCAGTATTAAATATCAATGATGCTAATTCTTCTCACCATATTTTTTTAGAAAATTTATCATGGTAGACTATTTGGACACGGCTCACCCGTCCCCGACATACGTAGGTGTAAGGGAATCTCTGTCTAGAGCACTGACTCCTCACTATATAGAATTACCATTGGAAAACTTCTCGTTTCTAAGATCCTTTTGCAGAGGAAAATATTACAAGTTAACACTGCAAACCTCTGCAATATTCTTTTTAATCAGAGAAGAAAGTAATCCAGCTCATATTTTCTTGATATAATGTTCGGATTCTTTATTTCTCTCACTTCTATTATACCAAAAGATTTTTTTACCATATCGGTCGTTTTCTGACATCAATAAGTAACCTACAGAAGAGAGCACAGCCACCATCACTCATCCAATAACTATCTTACAAGAAGAGAGCACAAATTATAATTTGTTACCTTTTGCATTGCAAAGCTGAGCAACATTTATAAGTGTAACGTGAAGAACAAATGAAATTAATGATTATTACATCCACCATGGGTTCTGTACTAACCACATTTCACATTCAGTTTAATAGCTGGGCAAATGTTCGATTCAATTTTTTTAAAGACATTATTCACATCACACCATTCCTGGTCACGAGTTGTTCCAATGCCATCAATATATTTATGCCACATAATAATTTAATTTACCTAAGTAGAGTAATCTCAAAACATTCCATAATATAATTACGTAACAGAAAAGCACTGTCCATAAGCCAGACATAATTATGTACAAACACATTAACAAATTTCACACACCTGAACTCACACAAAACAACACTGCAACACAATTCACTAGTAAGAGTCAGTTAGGGAAGGTACAGAGTCAAGTCAACTGTGGCAGCACAAGTGTCTATTCATTGTTCCTGTCTTGAGCTAATATCAGCCAGAAATTTTTAATGAGAAATAACGCTGTTGTTTTTATCTGTGTTCATTCAAAATACAGCATTAATAGCAACAAATTGTGCAAAGAATGATTGGTACTAAACTGGTGGTTTTGTTCATACATGTATAACTGGAAGAAAGCTGGATCAATTAGCAGTATTACTTACATGATTTATTACCAACAGTAATGTTTTCTTAGATGACTGAAAAATAATAAGAACAGCAAAGTTTTTAATGTTAATATTCAGTAAGGCGATTAACACAGGATAAACATCAACATTCTTGACTTCGACGATAATATAAGATTATCACTCGTTAATGTTTCTGAAGAGGATTGGTGATTAATTAATTAAAAGTGAAGGAATAAGATAAAACGCAGCTAAACGAACACAACAGGTGAAGAAAAAATCAGGTGAAGATAAGAGACAAAACGCAACTAAACGAACACAACAGGTGAAGAAATAAGATGAAACACAATACAACAGATGAAGAAACAACACAGGTGAAGAAATAAGATAAAACGCAACACAACAGGTGAAGAAACAACACAGGTGAAGAAATAAGATAAAACGCAACACAACAGATGAAGAAACAACACAGGTGAAGAAATAAGATAAAACGCAACACAACAGATGAAGAAACAACACAGGTGAAGAAATAAGATGAAACACAATACAACAGATGAAGAAACAACACAGGTGAAGAAATAAGATAAAACGCAACACAAACAGGTGAAGAAACAATACAGGTAAAGAAATAAGATAAAACGCAACACAACAGATGAAGAAACAACACAGGTGAAGAAATAAGATAAAACGCAACACAACAGATGAAAAAACAATACAGGTGAAGAAATAAGATAAAACGCAACACAACAGATGAAGAAACAATACAGGTGAAGAAATAAGATAAAACGCAACACAACAGATGAAGAAACAATACAGGTGAAGAAATAAGATAAAACGCAACACAACAGATGAAGAAACAACACAGGTGAAGAAATAAGATGAAACACAATACAACAGATGAAGAAACAACACAGGTGAAGAAATAAGATAAAACGCAACACAAACAGGTGAAGAAACAATACAGGTAAAGAAATAAGATAAAACGCAACACAACAGATGAAGAAACAACACAGGTGAAGAAATAAGATAAAACGCAACACAACAGGTGAAGAAACAATACAGGTAAAGAAATAAGATAAAACGCAACACAACAGATGAAGAAACAACACAGGTGAAGAAATAAGATAAAACGCAACACAACAGATGAAAAAACAATACAGGTGAAGAAATAAGATAAAACGCAACACAACAGATGAAGAAACAATACAGGTGAAGAAATAAGATAAAACGCAACACAACAGATGAAGAAACAATACAGGTGAAGAAATAAGATAAAACGCAACACAACAGATGAAGAAACAATACAGGTGAAGAAATAAGATAAAACGCAACACAACAGGTAAAGAATCAATACAAGGGAAATTGTTGGATGTACTACAGGTGAAGACGTAACTTTATCTGATATATAGACATAAAGGAGTAATGTGATCCACAGATAAAGGAATATTATGTAAAAAGGGAACCTCGAAAACAAGATTTTAAATAAAAAGAACAGGTGAAAGAACAAGATAAACAGTAGATAGTGAAAGATGAACTAGATATGAACTACAAGAGAAGGTGTGAGATAAGCAACAGGTGACACTATAAAGTGAACTTTAGGTAAAATAATAAGAAAATAGAACTATAAACAAAGAAAAAATAAATGAAAATAAACAAATGTAAGTAAATGTAAGAAAAAAGGGAAGAACTTCGATCATCTCAAGAATAACTGAATAACTATTTTTTTCACACACAAAAAATGCAAATGTTTGCACTGTTCATTAATCATATTTTCTCACTTTCCCCAAACAAATATTTTAAACGAGACTTTGTGATGAATGGTTTGAAAAACCGACAAGTTGAAGATTGAGACACTTATGCAACATATGGGAATCTTTATTCAGGAAACGTTTCGCCACACAGTGGCTTCATCAGTCCAATACAAAGTAGAAAGGCGTAAGGAGAGGAGGAGTTTGAGGTAATCAGTCCCTCAGCCTGAAGTTGATGTGTTCAGTTAATCAATCTTGGACTGAACACATCGACTCCAGGCTGAGGGACTGATTACCTCAAACTCCTCCTCTCCTTACACCTTTCTACTTTGTATTGGACTGATGAAGCCACTGTGTGGCGAAACGTTTCCTGAATAAAGATTCCCATATGTTGCATAAGTGTCTGAATCTTCAGACGAGACTAAATAAGTTTTCAAAGGAAAATTTAATGTCTCTGGTAAAATCAGACCTTTTACCAAGAAGAATTATAAATAAAGACGTTAAATGAGTGAAACTAATCGGAGAACATAAAACAAGTACATATATAAATAGAAGAGATAACCAGGTAGCTGAGACCTGACGTCAATTCCTACTACTGGAGAGAGTTTACCTGGAGAGAGTTACGGGGGTCAACGCCCCCGCGGACCAGTCTGTGACCAGGCCTCCTGCTGAATCATGAAAAAAACTGTATAGTATCTTAAATATTTACTGGCGTTATAAACGCCATCACATAGAGGTATATATTAGTTTCAAAACCATTATTAACCAGGAAGATCAGAGACAGACAAAGAGGTTGACTGCTGGTGTCTTTAAGTTCCTCATTTCTATGCACTAATCTCCTTTTTTTTTGGAAATTGTTCAAGCCTGAATTAATTATTAATATTGCATTTTTCTTCAGTGTTTGTATATTTTGCAAGAAAAATTATTGAAGATTAGTGGATTAATTACTTAAGATTGAAAGTGTCTAAGTTAGAAATTATGTTTTCGAAGTCGAGGCGCAGTCTTCCATGAAATCTGGGAGATGTTGAGTGAATGTGTTGGTAATGTTGAGTGATGCAAGAGACATGAATGTTAGTGTGGGAGATACTGTTGTGTAAGACGCAGTGGAAAAGTTTGAAATTGTTTGGTGTAAATAGCAGAGTAGAACCTTTAGTTTATGTCAAGGATATAGCCAGCATAACAACATACAAGAACGGTAAAGACATACACAAAATCGGTACAGCAAAACACAGTAACAGTATAATGGAAAAGAACACTTAAGTAACGTTCATGATACAGGTGACCTTTACCACAATATGTCGGTGTCAAAAGAAAATTTACAATCAAGAACACATCAGTAACTTACAATAAGTACACTAATATAAAAGACAAGTACAGTAACATGTAAGAACAGCACAGTAACAAAAAACAGTACAGTAACACATTAAACAGTATAGTGACACATAAAATAGTACAATAACACATAAAACATTTTAGTGCCACACACAACATTGTAGTAACAAATAAAACAGTAAATCGAAAACCAGCATAATAACACATAAAACAGCATAGTAACACACAAAACAGCATAGTAACACATAAAACAGCATAGTAACACATAAAAGAACACAGTAACACATAAAACAGCATAGTAACACATAAAAGAACATAGTAACACATAAAACAGCATAGTAACACAAAAAAGAACATAGTAACACATAAAACAGCATAGTAACACATAAAAGAACATAGTAACACATAAAAAAGCATAGTAACACATAAAACAGCATAACACATAAAACAGCATAGTAACACATAAAACAGCATAGTAACACATAAAACAGCATAGTAACACATAAAACAGCATAGTAACACATAAAAACACATAGTAACACATAAAACAGTACAATAACACAAAACACACATATTACGTAAAAAGTACAACCCAAAAAAGAATATAATACAAGAGATGTAAATCAAAATAACATTGTTGCAACACAGTACAGTAACACAGAAGACCAGTACAGTAACACAGAAGACCAGTACAGTAACACAGAAGACCAGTACAGTAACACAGAAGACCAGTAAGTAACAGAGAAGACCAGTACAGTAACACAGAAGACCAGTAAGTAACACAGAAGACCAGTAACACAGAAGACCAGTACAGTAACACAGAAGACCAGTACAGTAACACAGAAGACCAGTACAGTAACACAGAAGACCAGTACAGTAACACAGAAGACAAGAACAGTAACACAGAAGACCAGTACAGTAACACAGAAGACCAGTACAGTAACACAGAAGACCAGTACAGTAACACAGAAGACCAGTACAGTAACACAGAAGACCAGTACAGTAACACACAGAAGACCAGTACAGTAACACAGAAGACCAGTACAGTAACACAGAAGACCAGTACAGTAACACAGAAGACCAGTACAGTAACACAGAAGACCAGTACAGTAACACAGAAGACCAGTACAGTAACACAGAAGACCAGTACAGTAACACAGAAGACCAGTACAGTAACACAGAAGACCAGTACAGTAACACAGAAGACCAGTACAGTAACACAGAAGACCAGTACAGTAATACAGAAGACAAGAACAGTAACACAGAAGACCAGTACAGTAACACAGAAGACCAGTACAGTAACACAGAAGACCAGTACAGTAACACAGAAGACCAGTACAGTAACACAGAAGACAAGAACAGTAACACAGAAGACCAGTACAGTAACACAGAAGACCAGTACAGTAACACAGAAGACAAAAACAGTAACCAGCCCTTGATGGGTTTGCCAAATTAGCTGCATTTGGAGTCATTAAACAACTAATACCACCGACATCTAAGTATGTGTACAATTCAAGTCCGCTAGATGCTACTATGGGACCGCTTAAAGCTCTAATCCATGTACGAAATTTGTGTCCCGAGGGATCCTTCCCTTATCGTAGGTCTATGCCAAACACCTTGTCCAATCCCGTACCTCCTTTAGTTTGTGCTACTACCAAACCTCCCAACCGCAATCACTCGCGCTCATCATCCAAAGCAAGTGTTAAGAGCCATCATTCAAGTAACACCCATAGTACGTACATTAACCACAGTCAAAGAATTTGCTACAATTGTGGTTTCCGTGGCCATATCGCTAGTAATTGTTATGACAGTCACCCTAAGAAGCGTCGTACTGATGATGAGTACCAGTCAGATCTTCCCTACTGTACTCATCATAGAATTCACGGACATGACACATCTGAGTGCAATGCTCTCTACAATATGCAGTACTCTAGATCTTTCCGTGGCCGTTCCAACCGCAGAGCCAGGAGAGGAAACAGACGTCGTGGTTCACAATCTAATCAGAACCAGGCTCATTCTTCCAATTCGGGGGAATTAGAGCGCCCCAGTCAAACCGCCCAATGGTGACGGTAAGTGATAATGAGTACACCATGTATGTCGGGACGACATACGTAACATGACCGAGCTGTCAGCATAGTTGCTGATCCCTGTATTCCCGATATGATATAGCATAGCATTAGTATCATCCATGTGCTTTAGACACGAGACCCCTTGTAGGCCTGTGGCTTTGTGTGACGTCACGGGATGCACACGTGGGGGCTCATCCCTCTGTCCCGTTCTCACTCGGCGGTAGACCATCCAGGCGTAGACAGGCAAGGCAGCTGGGGCTCCATCCCTCATCTCAGTCTGACAATATAGTTACCATCTTACAAGTGTGTCTACTTTCAACCTGCGATATCTCCATTTAAGAACCCCAAGTACAGTAACACAGAAGACAAGTACAGTAACACAGAAGACCAGTACAGTAACACAGAAGACCAGTACAGTAACACAGAAGACCAGTACAGTAACACAGAAGACCAGTACAGTAACACAGAAGACCAGTACAGTAACACAGAAGACCAGTACAGTAACACAGAAGACAAGTACAGTAACAAAGAAGACGACCAGTACAGTAACACAGAAGACAAGTACAGTAACACAGAAGACCAGTACAGTAACACAGAAGACAAGAACAGTAACACAGAAGACCAGTACAGTAACACAGAAGACCAGTACAGTAACACAGAAGACCAGTACAGTAACACAGAAGACCAGTACAGTAACACAGAAGACAAGAACAGTAACACAGAAGACCAGTACAGTAACACAGAAGACCAGTACAGTAACACAGAAGACCAGTAACACAGACGATCAGTACAGTAACACAGTACAGTAACACAGAAGAACAGTACAGTAACACAGAAGACAAGTACAGTAACACAGAAGACCAGTACAGTAACACAGAAGACCAGTACAGTAACACAGAAGACCAGTACTGTAACACAGAATACAAGTACAGTAACACAGAAGACCAGTACAGTAACACAGAAGACCAGTACAGTAACACAGAAGACCAGTACAATAACACAGAAGACCAGTACAGTAACACAGAACACAAGTACAAAAACACAGAAGACCAGTACAGTAACACAGAAGACATGTACAGTAACTCAGAAGACCAGTACAGTAACACAGAAGACAAGTACAGTAACACAGAAGACAAGTACAGTAACACAGAAGACAAGTACAGTAACACAGAAGACCAGTACAGTAACACAGAAGAACAGTCGTCAGTGGTCAGTCGTCACGTGAGGTCACAGACCCTGAGCTGTTTTGGGGATTAGTGTGGACGGTTACAAAGAATGGCTTGCTTCTGCAGTGTTTTAAAAATTGAGGTTGGAGAGTTGAAGGAGGAGGTCTTGCTTCTCCAGGAGGAGATTAGGAGGCTGAAGGTCCACCTCAATGGGTCTGGGAGAGAGTGTGAGGTGGCTGGAGTTGTGGGGAATGAGGCTTCTAGCAGTGAGGTGCAGTCTGTCTCTCGCTGTGAGGAGGCTGTAGTTGGGGAGGTAGCAACGGCTACCAGCAGTGAGGTGCAGTCCAGCACCTGCTACAAGTGGCGAGTGGTTCACAGTAATGGGAGGCGCATCAGAGTAAGGAAAGTTAAGAGTGAAGATCTGAAGGTAGGAAATCGCTTCTCTGTTCTTCAGGATGAATGTACTTCAGTGGCCAGTGAAGGTAAGGGTACTACTGCCCCTGCTAATGGAGGTAAGCGCATTCTTGTGGTTGGTGACTCTCAGGTAAGATATATTGACCGTGCTTTTTGTAATAGGAATAAGAAGATGAGAGATAGAGTGTGCTTCCCTGGAGCTGGTGTTGGGGACATTGTCAACAGGCTGGATAATATCATGTCAGGTAATGGGAACAAGCCCATTATCTGTCTCAGTGCTGGTGGAAATGATATTGGGAAGGGTAGGAGAGAAGAGCTGCTAGATAAGTACAGGTCAGCTATAGATTTCATTAAGTCTAAGGGAGGGATCCCAATCATATGTAGCATCTTGCCTAGAAGGGGAGTAGGAAATGAATGGTTGTCTAGGGCAATTGGTGTAAATTGCTGGCTAGACAGATACTGCAAGGAACTTGCAATCCCATTCATTGACAACTGGAACAACTTTTATGGCAAACATGATATGTATGCAAGGGATGGGGTACATCTCTCTGGGGCTGGGGTGGTAGCACTTGCAGACTCGATTGAGAAGGCCATTGGTGAAATGCCTATGATTTTAAACTGATGGAAGATAGAGGTATGGGTGTGTGTGGGAAACAAGCAGGTTGCAACACTTGGGTTGGAAACAGTAAATGTATAAAAGGCATTCAGCATGAAGTTATAAATAAAGACAATAGATCAGGTCAGCAAACAAAGGGGGACAGCAGAGGGCAGCAAGGGACTAGCTCCCTTAAGGTTTACTATACTAATAGCAGGAGTGTAAGAAATAAGATAGATGAGCTAAGATTAATTGCAAGTGCAGGAAACATAGATATTATTGCTATAACAGAGACCTGGCTCAATCTGAAAGATAGAGAGATGCCCTCTGAATGTCACATACAAGGCTATAAATTATTCCACACTGACAGGGTCAACAGGAAAGGTGGTGGAGTAGCGATGTATGTCAGAGACAATTTAAATTGTTGTGTTAGACAAGATATTAAATTAGAAGCGTCAGCCACTGAATCTGTTTGGTTACAGCTTCTCGAGGGCCGAGAAAAACTAATTTTGGGTGTGATTTACAGGGCCCCAAATCTTGATAGGGAGTGCAGTAAACTTCTATGGGACGAAATTCGTAAGGCATCTACATACGAAAATGTTGTGCTAATGGGAGATTTCAACTATAGACAGATTGACTGGAGCAATTTGACAGGAAATTTAGAGTCAGGTGACTTTCTTGATACGATCCAGGATTGTTTTTTAAAACAGTTTGTGACAGAGCCAACTAGGGGAAATAACCTCCTTGACTTGGTTCTTGCCAGTAGGGAAACACTAATTAATAATCTTGAGGTTAATGATGAGCTTGGGGAAAGTGATCACAAATCACTCAGTTTTAATATATCATGGAATTCCCCTAATAATGGCAATCAAGTCTCCGTCCCTGACTTTCGCTTGGCTGATTTCATAGGACTGAAAAATTACTTAGGTGGGCTGAACTGGAATGACCTGACTAAGGGTCAGGTAGGTGGTGATGGTTGCCGATATGATGCTTTCCAGGGCATAGTTCTAGCTGCTCAGTCAAATTATGTTCCAAATAGGGAAATCAGATCAAACAAAAATGATCCTAAATGGATGAACAATAGATTAAAATATCTGATTGGTCAAAAGAGAGGCATATATAGGCAAATCAAAAGAGGAGAGGGGCAATTGAGAAATCGATATATTCAGTTAAAGAGAGAAATAAAAAAGGGAATTAGAAAAGCAAAAAGAGATTATGAGGTTAAAGTTGCAAGAGAATCGAAGACTAACCCAAAAGGATTCTTTCAGGTATACAGAAGTAAGATCAGGGACAAGATAGGCCCACTCAAAAGTTCCTCGGGTCAGCTCACTGACAGTGATAAGGAAATGTGTAGAATTTTTAACACATACTTCCTCTCAGTTTTTACACAGGAGGATACCAGCGATATTCCAGTAATGATAAATTATGTAGAACAGGACGATAATAAACTGTGCACTATTAGGGTCACAAGTGACATGGTCCTTAGGCAAATAGATAAATTAAAACCTAACAAATCCCCAGGCCCTGATGAACTGTATGCAAGGGTTCTAAAGGAATGTAAAGAGGAGCTTAGCACACCTTTGGCTAATCTTTTCAACATATCACTACAAACTGGCATGGTGCCAGATAAGTGGAAAATGGCAAATGTGATACCTATTTTCAAAACAGGTGACAGGTCCTTAGCTTCGAACTATAGACCAATAAGCCTAACCTCCATAGTGGGAAAATTTATGGAATCAATAATTGCCGAGGCAGTTCGTAGCCACCTTGAAAAGCATAAATTAATCAACGAATCTCAGCATGGTTTTACAAAGGGGCGTTCCTGCCTTACGAATTTATTAACTTTTTTCACTAAGGTATTTGAGGAGGTAGATCATGGTAATGAATATGATATTGTGTATATGGACTTCAGTAAGGCTTTTGACAGGGTCCCACATCAGAGACTATTGAGGAAAATTAAAGCACATGGAATAGGAGGAGAAATTTTTTCCTGGATAGAGGCATGGTTGACAAATAGGCAGCAGAGAGTTTGCATAAATGGGGAGAAATCAGAGTGGGGAAGCGTCACGAGCGGTGTTCCACAGGGGTCAGTGTTGGGCCCCCTGCTGTTCACAATCTACATAAACGACATAGATGAGGGCATAAAGAGCGACATCGGCAAGTTTGCCGATGACACCAAAATAGGCCGTCGAATTCATTCTGACGAGGACATTCGAGCACTCCAGGAAGATTTGAATAGACTGATGCAGTGGTCGGAGAAGTGGCAGATGCAGTTTAATATAGACAAATGCAAAGTTCTAAATGTTGGACAGGACAATAACCATGCCACATATAAACTAAATAATGTAGATCTTAATATTACGGATTGCGAAAAAGATTTAGGAGTTCTGGTTAGCAGTAATCTGAAACCAAGACAACAGTGCATAAGTGTTCGCAATAAAGCTAATAGAATCCTTGGCTTCATATCAAGAAGCATAAATAATAGGAGTCCTCAGGTTGTTCTTCAACTCTATACATCCTTGGTTAGGCCTCATTTAGATTATGCTGCACAGTTTTGGTCACCGTATTACAGAATGGATATAAATTCTCTGGAAAATGTACAAAGGAGGATGACAAAGTTGATCCCATGTATCAGAAACCTTCCCTATGAGGATAGACTAAGGGCCCTGAAACTGCACTCTCTAGAAAGACGTAGAATTAGGGGGGATATGATTGAGGTGTATAAATGGAAGACAGGAATAAATAAAGGGGATGTAAATAGTGTGCTGAAAATATCTAGCCTAGACAGGACTCGCAGCAATGGTTTTAAGTTGGAAAAATTCAGATTCAGGAAGGATATAGGAAAGTACTGGTTTGGTAATAGAGTTGTGGATGAGTGGAACAAACTCCCAAGTACCGTTATAGAGGCCAGAACGTTGTGTAGCTTTAAAAATAGGTTGGATAAATACATGAGTAGATGTGGGTGGGTGTGAGTTAGACCTGATAGCTTGTGCTACCAGGTCGGTTGCCGTGTTCCTCCCTTAAGTCAATGTGACCTGACCTGACTAGGTTGGGTGCATTGGCTTAAGCCGGTAGGAGACTTGGACCTGCCTCGCATGGGCCAGTAGGCCTTCTGCAGTGTTCCTTCGTTCTTATGTTCTTATGTTCTTATAAAAGACCAGTACAGTAACACAGAAGACCAGTACAGTAACAAAGTAGTACAGTACAGTACAGTGACAGAGAAGACCAGTACAGTAATAGAGAAGAACAATAAAGTAGAGGTGGCTGGGTTTATACAATACGGGTATACCTTTCTGGGAACGCGCAGCGACTGAAATATATTTAGTTGCTTAATGTTAACTTTGGTGAATGCATTAATGTTGCTCCTCTTTACGTATTTTTAGAACTGTTAGCTCCGAGGAATGAACACAAATAAGAACACTACTACGACTCCTATCAGAGAGGCTGGAGTGGGAATAACATCACAGTGGCTTGTTTAAGAGAGGCTGGATTGGGAGTAACACCACAGTGGCTACTGACAGGGAGGCTAGAGTGGGAATAACACCACCGTGGCTGCTATCAGAGAGGCTGGAATGAGAATATCACCACCGTGGCTTCTGTCAGAGAGGCTGGAGTGGGAGTAACACCACAGTGGCTACTGTCAGGGAGGTTGGAGTGGCAATATCACAACCGTGACTACTGGTCAGATTGACACTTTTGAGTCCAAATTAGCATATCATGAATTGTAATAATAATAATAATAATGACAATAATAATAATAATAATAATAATAATAATAATAATAATAATAATAATAATAATAATAATAATAATAATAATAATAATAATAATAATATAATAAAATTATTATAATAATAAAACTAGTATTATTTGCGACCACTGTCAGCCTCAGAGTTATCTCTGAGTTACCAGACCTTGCCACGTGGAGGCCAGTGGTTCGTCTTTAAGGTCCGCCCCCCCCTCGCCTTCCCCAGGTTCATGTGTCCAGGAATCCATTCGTGGGCCCCCGGATGTCTCCCCTTCCTCACTTCCCTAAGGTCAGCCTCGCCTCTCTCTCTCTCTCTCTCTGCCTCAGCCTTTCCCTGGTTCATGTATCCAGGAATCCATCCGTCCGCCGCCGGATGTTTCCCCTTTCTCACTTCCCCAAGGTCAGCCTCACCAACCTGTATTCTTGCTTTCCCCAGGTTCATGTATCCGGGAATCCATCCGTCCGCCACCGGATGTCTTCCCTTCCCCACTTACCCAAGGTCAGCCTCAACTGCTAGTATTCATGCCTTCCCCAAGTTCATGTATCCAGGAATCTATCCGTCCGCCACCGGATATCTCCCCTTCCTCACTTTCCCAAGGTCAGCCTCAACAACAACCTTCCTCAAGTTCCTGTATCCAGGAATCCATCCGTTCGCTC